>NC_053025.1:450217086-450227989 GCF_003073215.2 Triticum urartu | reverse complement strand
TGCGTTGTAAAGCAAAAAGTAAAAACAAATAATGGCAAATCATGTAGAAAAACATTTGGGTAATTCTGGTACGGAAGATTCTAGAACAAAGAAGAAGTGCTTGTGTTTTGAGGTTTGTGCATTATGCTTAAGTTCAACCATGGAGTCTTCTATATTGTACATGTGGCAAAATCTGGTGGAATCTAGATGATATCCAACGGCTAGTAGTTCTCAAATTTGCCATCTCTGCACCATCAGATTGGCTTCATCCAAAGATCATCTTTCAAAGTTAAAGTTATCCGCACACTATATAAAAATATAAAATATAATGTATAGGGGTATAGATATAGATATGCGATATGAAAGCCACCCATCATCTCTAGTTAGAATAGTGTGTCCATGCACGGATGCAATGTGGCCAAACGATGTCTGCCATCGGTATCTCAAATTCAAATCAGTCTGACCTTGTTCAATGTGTATACAGTACAACATGCTCGTTTCCAAACCACGCCGCACATATCTCAGTTATATTCATGCATGCATGGGTTTCAAACATCATTATCTCTTTTCAAATATTTGAATGCAACTTTACATTGATTATGACCTCACCTAGTCTTTTACACCCACACAGTCATCTTCTCTTTAAAATTGTACCACTAATTTTCTCTCGTGCGTGCATGCACACACACTACCAGTCGGCATTATCCATCGCACACATGCAATCTTTTTCTTCAAGTCGGTCTCCCATGCATGCACACACACACACCTCCCCCTCTCCATCATATCGGACATTCTTTATCTCTCATGTGCATGCGCAATGATCGATGTTCCTCTATGTGTGTGTATATATAGCTAGGTCTTTCACCTTCCACACAAACCGATCAATCTATATATCTAGTGAGGTCTCACCCTATTTCCCACATCCACATCGATCAATTTATACCTCTTTATATAGGATTACATAGGTAATACACCCACATTAATTATATATCCAACGCCCCCCTCTCATCATCCATGCCTTCCGCTTCATCTCTCAGACACGCACACAGTGGTGAAGACATGGGGCAGCAAGGGCCCTGCCCCCCCCCTAACATCACTATATATAGAGGCTAATATGAAAGTGATCATTAGACAATTGCTGGTAAAATGGTTTAAGTTGATGAAATGGACCTCCTCATAAAGGATTATCAATACTTGGCCCCCTAGCTCATTTATTTTTCATGGCTCTGCCACTATGTGCAACACCACACGTTCTCGCCCCCTCTCTTTAAATATCGATCTCGCACTTGTGCACTCCTTCATAGTCTCCCACCACTTGGCCCCTCACACCATCTTCTAGCCCCCACCGGATTTTGCCACATGTACAATCTAGCAGACTCCATGGCTGAACTTAAGCATAATGCACAAACCTCAAAACACAAGTGCTTCTCCTTTGTTCTAGAATCTTCCGTATCATAACTGCCCAAACTTTTTTTCTAGTTGAATTGCCATTATTTGTTTTTTACATTATGCTTTACAACGCACAATTCCATGAATCATAGAATAGATTAAGGGCTTCTTTGATTCAAAGGATTCTCAAAGGAATTTTGGAGGATTCTAATCCTTAGGATTTTTTCCTATCTTGGTTGTTTGATTTGAAGGATTGTAAACCATAGAATTTTTCCATAGGATTCATTTGCACTAGATTTTATATGAAACATCCCATCCACTCAAACCAGTTTGAAAGAATCCTGCATTTTTTCTATGCATAGTCAAACACTCGTACAATCCCATAGGATTCAAGATGACATTCCACTCTAATCCCATGTTTTTGCTATTCCCACATTTTGGAAATCCTACGAATCAAAGAGGCCCTAGCTTTTTATAAAAACTAATTGATTTTGAATGAGTTGAACTATAAGAATTAAACGAACGTCTACATGAGGCATACATGACTCAAAGCTTACATGCTATAGTGTGGTACTTATTCATAATTTGGTTGCCAAATCTAATGCATGCAATGCACGTGTACCTTACAAGTTCTTCGAGTATGTGCAAAACACGTAAATTAGAATTCCAATGGCACGCTACACAGTCTCTCTCTTATAGTTCATGAAGCCACGTGGAACATGTGGAGGCGTTGTTGCGACCTCCTTGTGTACATTGATCACAGTTACGTGCTGCTAGTTCCAGAAGATTGTACTCGTCCTCTCTGAGGCACACTGGTGGTACATGCACGAAGCAAAGATGTGCACGCATGCCACACACGCACTCATTCCCTCCCACGCACACGCGGGTACACGGGGGACACATTTTTGTAGGAAGATCCACCCCATGTGATACTTTGATGCATGTAAATTCCTTCACTTCATTGATGGTCAATTAATATAGTGTATGCAAATTGAGTGGACGTGAGGGAGGAAGAAAGACATTACTACTCCACTGCCTGAATGCGGTAGTTAAATCATGGCTTGCTACTTCCATTGGTCTCCTTCGTATTTTGTGCAAACATGCTCACACCTAGTACGTATCAAACCTGAACGTGTTCCCACTATGCATGTTTTAGTACTAGTGCTAGTACTAGCTTATAAAAAGGGGAACTAGTACCTAGCCGAAAATCACTCTACCTCTTCCTCCTCATAAGTCTTTCTTGTTCGTCCATCCTTAACATGGCCGATGTGCAGAGCTCTAGGTTGAGAACTATCCGAACTACTCATAACAAGGGAGCGGCCACGAAGGCCGCGGAAAAAAAGACGGCTCACCGCCTCGCAGAGACATCAAAAGATATCTCATGGGCAGGCGATGTGTAACGCCCTCGATGCGACTATATCTCCCACGTGTCGAGGCACGACTTAGAGGCATAATCGCATTGAAGGCATATGTCGCAAGTAAGGTGATCTTTACAACATCCCATGTAATATAATTAATAAGAGGGGAGATAACATAGTTGGCTTACACTCGCCATGTCAATCAAGGTACATAAATAACATTACATCCTCCAAACACTCATGGCCCGACTACGGCGCCAAAATAAAAGATAACCCAATGTGCGACACGGTCCCGATCACCCCCAACAGGGCACCACAACTGATCATCAGGAAAAGACACATAGTATCATTGAGAGTCCTCGTCAAACTCCCACTTGAGCTCGAGCGCTTCACCTGGAGCGGAATCATCAGGCCCTGCATCTGGTGTAATAGTAATCTGTGAGCCACAGGGACTCAGCAATCGCGCACCCTCGCGATCAAGACTATTTAAGCTTATAGGTAAGGCAAGGTAAAATATGTGAAGCTGCAGCAAGCGACTAGCATATATGGTGGCTATCCTGTTCACAAAAGAGAGCGAGAAGAGGAGGCAAAGCGCGAGCGATAAACTAGAGAGCAACCTACGCAAACATTACTCCAACATCGTGTCCACTTCCCGGACTCCGCCGAGAAGAGGCCATCACGGTAACTCACAAGGTTGATTCATTTTAATTAAGTTAAGGTTCAAGTTATCTACAACCGGACATTAACAAATTCACATCTGCCCATAACCGCGGGCCCGGCTTTCGAAAGTTCAAAACCCTGCAGGGGAGCCCCAACTTAGCCCATGACAAGCTCTCACGGTCAACGAAGGAATAGACCTCCTCCCGAGACATTCCGCTCAGACTCGGTACCTCGGTTCTTCAAGACACTTCGACAGGTTAAAACAAGACCAGCAACACCGCCCGAATGTGCCGACAAATCCCGATAGGAGCTGCACATATCTCGTTCTCAGGGCACACTCAGATGAGACATCCTACGAGTAAAACCAACCCTCAAGTTGCCCCGAGGTGGCCCCGCAGTCTACTCGGTTTGGACCAACACTCAGAGGAGCACTGGCCCGGGGGGGTTTAAATAAGATGACCCTCGGGCTCCGGAAACCCAAGGGAAAAAGAGGCTAGGTGGCAAATGGTAAAACCAAGGTTGGGCATTGCTGGAAAAGCTTTAATCAAGGCGAACTATCAAGGGGTTCCCATTATACCCAACCGCGTAAGGAACGCAAAATCCGGGAACATAACACCGATATGACGGAAACTAGGGCGGCAAGAGTGGAACAAAACACTAGGCGAGAGGCCGAGCCTTCCACCCTTTACCAAGTATATAGATGCATTAAGATAACATGGCAATATAAATGATATCCCAACAAGTAAATAATGTTCCAACAAGGAACGGTCTCCAATCTTCACCTGCAACTAGCAACGCTATAAGAGGGGCTGAGCAAAGCGGTAACATAGCCAATCAACGGTTTGCTAGGACATGGTGGGTTAGAGGTTTGACATGGCAATTTGGGAGGCTTAAGCAAGTGGTAGGCATCGTAGCATTGGCATAGCAAAAGAGCGAGCATCTAGCATAGGAAAGATAGTAGTGATTTCGAGGGTATGATCATCTTGCCTGCAAAGTTGTCAGAGTTGACTGGATCCTCGAAAGCAAACTCAACGGGCTCCTCGTTAGCGAACTCGTCTCCCGGCTCTACCCAAACAAGACAAACAAGCAACAAGGACACAATCAACCACGTGCAAGGATCAAACAATATGATGCAAGGATGGTATGCTATGCGGGATGCGATGCGGGATGCATATGCAAGATTTGACAAGGGATGCATGAACCTGGCCTCAACTTGGGAATCCAAGTGTGCCACTGGAAAGATGAGATGAAATCGCTTAAAACGATATAAAGAACGCCGGAATCGGAGTTACGGTTTGGAAATGGCAAGCGATTTCAAATATGACACCGGTCTACGATTTACAGCAAGTAGCCATCTAAATGCAACGAGATGAACATGCACAGCACCCAAACATGGCAACAAAATACATGGCAGGGATGCATATCAAGATGCTTAAAAAAGTCTAGCACTGAGCTACGGCCAATTCATCCATTAACAGGTTCAAACAAGCATGGCAAAAATGCATATGCAAACAGATTTCAGACTTAGTGAAATTAACACTTGTCTGGAATTTCAGATCAGATAGCACTCTTCGGAGCAACAAAAACTATGCTACAGGACCTGAACATGGCAAAGTAAAGCATGGCATGGAGCTACTCAAAGAGCTTAACAAAAGTCCCTTAGTGACCTTGAGCCAAAAGGGATCAGAAAATACAATTGCAAGCATGTGAACATGGCAAAAACATAATCAGTTCTCAGACTTAGTGAAAACTGGAGCATGCTGAAAACAGATATCAAGTAGGCATGTTTACGAGCTCGATGCACTCACTAACAGAGCAAGTCATGGCAAGCTAAGCATACCCATCAAGAATAACAAATGCAAGCTAGACATGGCAAGAACAAGCATAGCATGCAGGATCAACTAACACAGGCGTCCGGCACCTAATCTAGTCTTCGACGTCTTCTCACCAGTGCGGAGCTAAGTGCTGCCACTGGGCGTGGGAGGGAGCCCCAGGGCCTGAGGCCGGCGCTCCTGAGACTCCGGGCGTGTACAGCCCCAACTCATTATTACGTGAGAGTGTCACGGGCGGCGAGCTTCACAGGCGTTGGCCTTCTTCACAGGCTCCAGGCCTTTCTTGGGGGGAGCAGGCTTCACGGGCATTTGCCCTCTTCATAGGCTCCGGGCCTTTTCCCAAACGCGACAGCTTCACAGGCATTCGCCTTCTTCACAGGCTCTGGGCCTTTTCCAAAAAGGATAATCTTCACAGGCATTCGCCTTCTTCACAGGCTCTGGGCCTTTTCCAGAAAGGATAATCTTCACAGGCATTTCCAACTGGGCCTCGAAGTTGGGCAGACTTCCCCGCAAGTGACCTAGTTGCAGGGACGGACCCATGCGCAAGTGTCATGCCATTTGGGAGCAGCTCCATCAGTTGGCGTCAGTTGAGCGGGCAACTAGGTCAAACACATTAGCCGCGAAGGAGTGGATTCATTCAAATAGATGCTGGGAAGGCGGACATCACTGGGTCAGGCCCGAGCGACTTGGGGATGATGCAGCCCGTGGGGCGCCCCCAACAAAGTAAGCTAACAACATGAAATAAAAGGAATACATGCCGCAGGGACGGACCCACGCGGCCTGGGAATAATGCAGCCCTGGGGGGCGCTCCCAGCTGGAAATGAAACTTGAAAGATGTCACCTGATGATGTTGAGGATGAAGGAGTGTTGGTGTAGCAGACTCGGTGGGCTGCGGAAGCCGATCCTCATGAGCCCCCCAGGCCCAGGGGCCTCAGGAGGCTCTGGAGGCACTGGTGGCTCCTCACGGACCATCTCCATCTCCGCCAGGGCTGCGGAATGCCTGGCCTCTTGAGCCTCCATGATGCCCCTCATGAGGCGCTGGTACGCGGCAGCCGCATTCGGCAAGCCGTAAGGCATGCGAACGTAGCTGTGGGGTGGACCTTTGCAGCGCCGCACTCGCGAGGGCCAGAGGCGCTCCAGAGAGGCGACTCGATTGAGCCCTGCTATGTCGATGCAGATGCGCAGCCCACCATCCTCGCCTGGATGGGGAGCCACAGCTGGTAGGCGGCGGCCGCCTTTCATGACTCTTGACTCCTGTAGCTCCTGAATGGCCTTGCTGACGAACTCCTGAGGGTCTGGCCCTCCTTGCCTTACTCCTTCTTGAGGGAAACGTGCTTCGAAACACGCCTCCATGTGGTGCCCAAGCGCCTCCCTCGTGACCTTAGCCAGGTCGGTGGCCCTCCAGGGGAGAGCCCCCGAGCCCTGCCTGAGGAGGGCGCCGGACACGCTTTCCTATGCGATGGAAGGAGGTTCCCCCTGGGCAGGCGCGGGCCCTGAGGGGCCTGTCTCCTGAGGGGTCGGGCCGAACGATGTCTTCTTCTTCTTGGGGGCGGTCTCGGGAAGCCTCCTGCTTCCGCGATCCGGGTCTTCCAGTGATGCGGCCTGAAAGGCTCGTTCCAGGGAACACACCGCGTCCTTCTCTTCACAGGGCACCATGATGACTCCGCCACTTCCTGGCATCTTGAGGACGTTGTAGCCGTGGTGAGTTACGGCCATGAACTTGGCCAGCACTGGGTACCCAAGGATGGCGTTGTACGGCAGGTGAATGTGAGCGACGTCGAAGTCGATGAGCTCGGTATGGTAGTTGTCGCGTGCCCCGAAGGTGACAGGGAGGCGGACCTGCCCAATCGGGACCGTGGAGCCGTCGGTGACTCCAGAGAAAGGCTTGGTTGGCTGAAGCTAGATGTAGGGCACTTGGAGATTGTTGAATGTTTCCACGGACAGGACGTTGAGCCCTGCCCCGCCATCGATGAGGGTCCTGGTGACCACCACATTGCTGATGATTGGGGAACAAAGCATCGGGAGGACTCCGGCTGTGGCCACACACTTGAGCTGATCTGCTGAGCTGAACGTGATGGCGCACGCCGACCACCTGAGAGGGTGCGTGGCTTCGAGCTTGGGGAGGACTGCATTCACTTCGCGAGCGAACTGCTTGAAGATGCGTTGAGAGGCTGGGGCTTGAGCCCCGCCCAGGATGCAGGCGATCACGCGCGGCTCCTGGAAGCCCCCAGCCCCCTCGTCCTAATGGCGGTCCTCGTTTCTCCTTGGCTGCGGCGGCAGCGGAGGGAGGCCGGCGTTGCCTTGCGGGCGATCCTCGTGAGGCTGATCCCTCCAGTCTCCCTCGCGAGGCGGGTCTTGCCAGCGATCCTCGCGAGGTCGATCGCGCCACCCTTGGCGCGGGCAGCGGTCTTCCCAGCATCATGTGTTCCTTCCTCCTCCTCGACCGTAGCCCCGGTCACTGTGGTCGGGGCGACGGCCGATCCTTCCTTCTCGCATGTCTCAGAGCTCTTGACATTCGTTGGTGTTGTGGGTTTGGAGGTCGTGGTACACACAGTACCGACTGCCCTTGGAAGATTCGGGCTAATCTCTGCCCCGCTTGGTGTCTGGTTCTGCCATGAGCACGGCAGCCCCCTTGCGCTTCACATCCTTGGCCTTGGGCTTCTTCACTTCTGGGTCTGCGACAGGCAGCTCGAGGAGGGAGAGACGCCCTTCCTCAGCCCTGGCGCACTTGGTTGCCAAGTTGAACAACTCCAAGGAAGTACACAGTTCTTCATGCATAGACATCTCCTCCTTCATCTTGACATCGCGCACGCCATCGGAGAAGGCTGAGATGATGGCCTCCTCGATCACCTTGGGAATCTTGAGGCGTGCGTTGTTGAAGCACTGGATGTACTTCTGTAGGGTCTCTCCGGGTTGTTGCTTGATGCGGCGCATGTCGCTCACGGCGGGTGGCCGGTCGCGAGTACCTTGGAAGTTGGCGATGAAGCGGGTGCACATCTCGTCCCAGGAGGAGATCGTGCCTGGAGCCAGGTTCAGGAGCCAGGTGCGGGGCCCGTCCTTGAGCGCCATGGGAAACCAGTTCACCATGACCTTCTCGTCTCCGTTGGCAGCTTCGATGCCCAGCTCATAGAGCTGGAGGAACTTCGCAGGGTCGGCCATGCCGTCGTAACGAGGAGGCAGGTCTGGCTTGAACTTGCTGGGCCACGCGACGCTGCGTAGCTCGGTGGTGAAGACACGGTAGCCTGTTGTGGCCACGGGAGGCCTTGGGTGACGGAGAGCTTGGTCTTGCATGTCCCCACGCGCTGCAGCTGGGAGCAGCGTGGGGTCTTTACGTGCGGGAGCAGGAGCATGGTTGCGACGTGCTGGAGCAGGGACCACCCGGGCAGCTTCTTGCGGGCGAGGGACTTCTTGGCAGCTCTGCTCTTGCCGCGCTGGCACCTGACGGAGCGGGTTCCGCCCAGGGGCCACGCGTCTTGGAGCCATGGCGCCTTCTTGAGGAGGAGGCGGCTGGGGCGCCCCCGGAGCTTCGTCGCCCGCGCGGGGCGGGGTGCGGTGCAGCGGAACGGACGGCGCAGGAGAGCCCCCTGCGGCGATGAGCTCGGCAACGCGGTCGAGCCATTCTTCGTAGACGTCATCGACGGGACGGTATCGCAGGAGCTCGTTTGCCGCGATGAGCGCAGCTCGGGCCTCCATGGGTGCGCGGAGCGCGCGGCTCCGCGCACGGGACGAAGAACCAGCTGGGGTGAGCGAGGGAGTAGCGGTGCGGCCCTCTTGCCGCACGGACGGATGCTGAGACGACGCTTGCTGCTCGTTCCCCGCTGGGCCGGTGGCGGCGTTGACGGCAGGTGACGGGGAACGGCGAGGACGCCCGCCGATAGGAGCCGTCTGGGCGACGCGGGAAGCGAGAGCGGCCCGACGCTCGGCACGGGCCCGACGAGCGTCAGACATGGACGCGATGGTCGGAGGAGAACGGGGTGGTGGAAGACGAATTCCGGCGCACCCCTACCTGGCGCGCCAAATGTCGGATTTCGGGTTCCGGCAGACCCTTGAGGTTCGAACACTGGGGTGCGCGCAGAGATTTCGCCTTCTACCTACCTGCACCCCTCCGCCTCGCTAAGATCTAAGTTATGGAAAGAACAGCACAAGAGACACAGGGTTTATACTGGTTCGGGCCACCGTTGTGGTGTAATACCCTACTCCAGTGTGTGGTGTGGTGGATTGCCTCTTGGGCTGATGACGATGAGCAATACAAGGAAGAACAGCCTCGCGAGGGTCTGTTCTTGGCTGGGGGATGAACTTCTAGGAGGAGTTCAGTCGCCCTTCTCTCTCTCTGTGTGTGTGTGATGCTACTCGATCCGATCCTAGCTAGTTTCTCTCTTGGATTCTAGATTCTCCCTTCTTTATTGCCCCCCTACCCTGGGGGTGGCTAGTCCTATTTATAGGCAAAGGCCCTGGGCCTCTTCCCAAATATTGAGCGGGAAGGGCGCCAACAATTGGCCATTTCTAAGGGGAACATCTGGTACACTTATCCTGACTAAAGTTGGTCCTCGCCTGCCAAAGGCTCTAGTGGTGACGCTGGCTTGGGCTCCACAATGACTTCCTCCCTGCCGTTGGACTGGTCTTGGTCTCGTTGCACCGAAATGGGTGCCTTTACTTGATGCTCTCGCCTGCGCTTGCTCCCTTTGCACCAAAGAGGAAAGGAGGACACTGCGCGGGCTGGCGCCCGCCTGGCGCCCTTGGTCGTCATGGCTTGCGCCACGGGCACCTCGTGAGGTACCCTGCCTTGATCCCTCTGCCTCCTCGGGAGCCAGCCTGATGAGGTCGTGCCTGAGGAAGCTCCGTGTCGTCCGCCCCGCGAGGCTTGGCCCCTCGCGAGGGTCTTGGGTCTGTGTTGATGAAGATGGGCCGTGCTGGGCCCCTCCTCGAGCCACGCCGCAGGCCGCAGGCAGGCAAGTCTGGGGACCCCCGTTCCCAGAACGCCGATAGTATCGGTTCTATATTTGGTGTATCTCATGGTAGGGGTCCTAAGCTAGGCGTCTTGGAACGATGGTAACATGGACACAGGGTTTTACCTAGGTCCGGGCTCTCTTGAAGAGATAATACCCTACATCCTGCTTTTGATTGTATTGATATGGGTGTAGTAGTACATGTATCTACCACGAGATTGTAGTAATCAATATGAGATTGTCTATTGACTAGCCTGGCATCAGTTTATATATGCACCGTAGGCCTAGGGTTCAGAGGAGTCCTTGTCTTGTGGACAAAATATTTGGGGAATCCTCCTAGTATTCGGCATGGGCTGCCCGAAGTGGCCCATTATTGAATCATCATGGGGTCCTTAGCCCGATCCAGCTGGTCGGGAGACGACGTGGTGAGAACCCCATGGTCCAGGACACTGTCAGTAGCCCCCTGAACCAGTCTTCAAGTTGGGGACGCTCCTCGAATCTTCTGAACTTTTCTTCATCTTCAGTCTTCGGTCTTGAAAACTGGTTCAACAAATCTTCTCATCTTCGATCTTGCGGATCGCCGAAGTAAATCCGAAGAGTTTACACGTCGGGTATCCGAGGAGCCCCTTTAAATTCTCAGCCTTTATCAATGACCTGTTATTTTATACGCCACATCTCAGGTTTGAAGTTTTTCCCATGCGGCAGTGTCCTCTCGCATTCGAGCTCCAACGCCGGACTG
>NC_053025.1:450199249-450216086 GCF_003073215.2 Triticum urartu | reverse complement strand
CCTCTAAACCCATAGAATTTTCCTTCGACGCACCAACCTGGAGTTTAGGAAAGAGTATGGCAGCTCACATCACCATGGGACGCATTGGAGAAGTTTACAACAGGGAGCTTAAGGACACTATTTACCAGATATGTGGGCGCCGAGACTAGCAATGGGAAGTAATCAGCACTAAGAAGGATAGATCCATTGCAGCTTTCATCCAGGACTTAAACCAGCACATTTGACGTCAGGAGAACCAGATGTGTGCGGACATGATGGACTTGAAGAAGGCGAAGACTAGGATCATCGAACTGGAGGAAGAACTCAAGTTTACCCGTGATGGATATGAGGAGGAAATCAAGACACTACTGGAGAAGAATGACAACCTAGTCAAGAAGATCGGAGTATTCATGGGAGGACCAGCACCAATAGAAGAAGAAGAACCCGAGGAAATACGCCCCGAGGACTACATCATCATCGACGACACCGACTCCGACCCTAGTGATGATGACTTTGAAGACGAAGCTGGAGCAGACATCATGGAGTCTTCCACCGATCAAAATTTCTAGATGACCACCAATATTAGTAGTATTTCCCCCATGTATATAGTAGTAGTGAGCACTTTTGCGATAGTTCTAGACCGTTTATATGCCCTTGCTTGATTGATTGAGTGAAATGATTGTGTTTGTCTCATGTGAGATATGGGTAGTGCTTTACTCATTAGATTTATGTAGTCATCTAGAATCTCTTGCATCTAACTCTGGTGGGACAGAACTCATGATGATCTGCTCCAGCTCGTCTTCAAAGGGTTTTTTTTTTCATTTTTTTTTTTTTCAATCCAGCTTCGTCTTAAGATCGCGGCACACTAAGGGGTCGGAGTGTGTCGTCGATGATGATGTAGTCCTCGGGGCGTATTTCCTTGGGTTCTTCTCTTCTATTGGTGCTGGTCCTCCCATGAATACTCCGATCTTCTTGACTAAGTCGTCATTCTTCTCCAGTAGGGTCTTGATTTCCTCCTCATATCCATCGCGGGTAAACTTGAGTTCTTCCTCCAGCTCGATGATCCTAGTCTTCGCCTTCTTCAAGTCCATCATGTCCGCACACATCTGGTTCTCCTGACGTCGAATGTGCTGGTTTAACTCCTGGATGAAAGCTGCAATGGATCTATCCTTCTTAGTGCTGATTACTTCCCATTGCTCGTCTCGGCGCCCACATATTTGGTAAATAGTGTCCTTAAGCTCCCTGTTGTAAACTTCTCCAATGCGTCCCATGGTGATGTGAGCTGCCATACTCTTTCCTAAACTCCAGGTTGGTGCGTCGAAGGAAAATTCTATGGGTTTAGAGGTTGGCGAGAACGTCCTTCCTGGAACTTGTACTTGAATCATCCAGCGCTCTTCTTCTGGTAAAGTGGCGTTGTACGTCCCGGTGAAGCTTGGTATTCCATATTCAAGTACCTAGTGACTTCCTTCAAGTGGCGTCCAAAAGGTGTGTCTTCATCCGGTTGTGCAAACTTGTTCTTCATCTCCGTCATCCTAAAGAGTAGAAAATGGAGAGGAGTCAGAAATGAGAGAGAAGTGTGACCTAGGGTTTATCTTAGTGGTCGTGTCCTACACTCAGCGTGTGCTCTGATACCATCTTGTAGCGACCCGACCTCAGATGGTCAAGTCTCTGTGCTTCAGTGTCATCCCTGGATCGGTAATGCTGACACACACAGTACTCGAGGATTTATAACAGAGTAGCAATCACACACTTATTACATCGAAAAGTCTCCAAAGAGAACTTATTACAATAATATGGCTTAAGGCCATCTAATGCGATAACAGCGGAAGGCTTGGAAGATAAGGTGAGTCCATCAACTCCAACGGCATAGCTGAGCTGCACGGCAACGACCTAACGAACCTTACTCCTCGTCTGAAAAGTCTGCAACATAATACGTTGCAGCCCGAAAACGGGTCAGCACATGGAATATGCTGGCAATGTAACACAGTAGAGCAGAAACAGAATAATGCTATCACTACATGCATATATGGCTGGTGGAAAGCTCTATGGTTACAGTTTTTGCGAAAAGCCAATTTTTCCCTACAACAAAGGAATAGATTTTTATTTAACTATCATGGTGGTTGAAACATCATTGAGAAGGTACCCCCAACTCAATCCCAATTAAAGTGATTAACAACCCAACAATATTAATTAAACATGGTGAGATACATGTGATAACCCAAGTACTAGATACTCAAGAATTGTCCATAACGGGGACACGGCTAACCATGATTAGATTGTACACTCTGCAGAGGTTTGCGCACTTTTCCCCACAAGACTCGATCGCCTCCGTTGATTTCTCGCACTACATGGTGTTTGAGAAACGGATGACCGAGACACAGTCTTTCAGAAACGTTAACTCTCTACTCCGGGTAGACCATACCAAACCTACAAAACCCACTACCTGCTGATCTACCTCTTCAAGAGCTTCACGTAACTTACTCAACTATGCTAGAGCCCATAATAGCTTGTGGCTGCACACGGAAGTTTCTAGCATGAATCATCTCAGTTCCCTTTGAGCCTGGGTGGCGGTCCATAGGAAGATCACACGGGTACCCCGGGATTTCCAAAAAAAACAGACAACACTGGGTTCCCCAGGTGCCTCAATCCACCCAGTTGTTTGATTAAGTTGCCACCTTAAGTTGAACCATTAATTAACAATCTCACTCTGACATGAATTTCACTCAAACCCAAACCACGTCTACGAGCATAGCATAGCAATATAAGCAATACGTAGAAGTAACTCCCAAGGGTTTGAATATAACAGGGCAATAGGTTCTACCTCAGCAACTACTTCCCAACCCACAAGTTAATGACATCCTAATCATGCAATGTTTGAGGATTGGAACTAATGCATAAAAACTGGGTAATAATGGGATATGATCAAAGTGTTACTTGCCTTGCTGACGATCCGCGAATCCTAGAGACTCGTAGTAACACGCTTCGCACTCCGGGAATTCTATCGCAAGCAAACAATAACATACATAAGTAACAAGCAACGATGCACAAGCAAAACTCAAATAAGAGAGGTTGACCAGAAAGTTCAACTTAAGAACTCCGGTACGCAAAAAGAATCAAATCAAACGGAGCAACGAAACTCAAACGGCGAAAGAAAGAAGCTTCGTTTACTAATCTGAAACTAGGTCAAATTTTACAGTAAGCAAAAACTTGTTTGAGTTGTTAAACGGAAAGAGGGTTTCGAGACGAAACTCCAGGCGCTTGAATCGCCTGATTCCGATAAACGAGCGAAAAGATAAACAGAAACTAAGATCGGATCAGAAATCGCGATCAGAAAAATCGCGGAATAAATCCGATAAAAGAAAACTGACGAACGGACTAACGAACGAGCGTTCGTTAGCTGTATCTAACGGGCGAGGAACCGTTCGTTAAAACGAACGTTCGGACGAACGTCCGCTAACTAGAAGAACCAAAAAAAACCGAATCCAAAAAAACGGATCTAGGGTTTCTAAAAAAACCGAACGGTCTTTATAAAAAAACCGGCGGCGGGGCGCGGCGGCTACCTCCGGCGGGAGGTCCGGCGAGGCGAGGCAGCGGCGGCGGGCGGCGGGCGGGCGGCGGCATGGCGGCGCGGCGGCGGCTTGGCGGCGCGGGCGGCGGTGGTCGTGGGGTGTTGGGGGGCGGGGGGGGGTGTATATAAAGGGCGGGGCGGGGCGGCTTGGAGGAGGGGGCAAGGCGCGGCGGCGGAGAGGAGTCCGGCCCGGACTCCTAGTCCGAGTCGGCGGCGGCAGCGGCGCGCGCGCAGGAGGCAGCGGCGGCGGCCTGGCGCGGCTGGGCCTTAGGCCCAGTCGGCACGGGAACCCTTTTTTTAAATAATTTCGCCGACCGAAATAAAATGCTAAAAAAAATAAAAATCTAAAAATGCCAAAATAAATTTTCACCGTCTAAATAAAATATTTAGGACGAGTTGAACATTTTCTTGGCCCTAAAATGAAAGTTTGAAAACGTGCAATTTTTTCTAATGCAAATAAAATCCAAATAAAACCAAATAAAATCCAATAAATGATTTTAATATTTTTCCTCCGATATTTCAATTATTTTGGAGAAGTCATATTATATCCACTCATTTGATTTAATATGAAATATTTCTCGGAGAGAAAAAATTATTAAAATCAAAATCTCGTTTCATTATTTGATAAAAGTCAAATATGAAAACCGGAAAATCCCCAACTCTCTCCGTGGGTCCTTGAGTTGCTTAGGATTTCGAGGATTGCGGAACGGAAATGCAATAAATCATGATATGCATGGATGATCTATGTATAACATTCCAAATTGAAAATTTGGGATGTTACAAATACCCCCCTTAAGATGAATCTCGCCCTCGAGATTCGGGTTGGCTAGAAAATAGGTATGGGTGGTCTTTGCGGAGATCATCCTCTCGTTCCCAGGTGTCTTCATCCTCGGTATGGTGGCTCCACTGAACTTTGCAAAACTTGTTAACCTACGGCGGGTGACTCTGCTGGCAAACTCAAGAATCTTAACTGGCTTCTCCTCGTAAGTCAAATCGTTGTCCAACTGAATCGCCTCCAAGGGTACTGTATCTCTTAATGGTATATCAGCCACCTCAGCATGACACTTCTTCAGCTGTGAAACGTGGAACACAACGTGGACTCCTGACAATCCCTCAGGTAACTCCAACTTGTAGGCAACTTCTCTCATTCGTTCCAAAATGCGATATGGTCCTACAAATCTCGGGGCTAACTTTCCTTTAACTCCAAAACGTTTCACTCCTCGCAAGGGCGATACTCGCAGATATGCTCTATCTCCAATTTCGTAGGTTACCTCTTTGCGTTTTGAGTCTGCATAGCTCTTCTGCCTGGACTGAGCAATCTTCAGTCGGTCTCGGATCAGTTTTACCTTCTCCTCAGATTCTTTAATCAAGTCTGGTCCAAACAACTGTCGGTCTCCTACCTCATCCCACATCAACGGTGTTCTGCACCTACGTCCATACAGGGCTTCAAACGGTGCCATCTTCAAACTGGCTTGGTAGCTCTTGTTGTATGAGAACTCTGCATACGGCAAATTTTCATCCCAACTAGATCCATAATCTAGCGCACAGGCTCTCAACATGTCCTCCAAAATTTGATTGACTCCCTCAGTCTGTCCATCTGTCTGCAGGTGAAACGATGTACTGAACTCCAACCTCGTTCCCAAAGTCTGGTGTAACTGATGCCAAAACTTTGAAGTAAACTGTGTTCCTCGATCTGATACGATGGTCCTCGGAACTCCATGCAGACATACGATCCTGGACATATAGATCTTGGCCAACTTTGCACTGGTATAGGTGGTTTTCACTGGGATGAAGTGGGCTACGTTGGTCAAACGATCAACTATTACCCATATGGAATCATATCCTGCTTTAGTCCTGGGTAATCCGGTGATAAAATCCATGCCAAGTTTATCCCACTTCCATTCAGGTATCGGCATTGGCTGTAACAGTCCTGCTGGCTTCTGATGTTCTGCCTTAACTCTCTGAAATACATCACATACGGCTACATACTCGGCAATATCCTTCTTCATACCAGTCCACCAGAAACGTTCCTTCAAATCCAAATACGTCTTGGTGTTTTTGGGGTGTATCGAGTATGGTGAGTCATGGGCCTCTTGAAGTATTAACTTCCTGATCTCCTGGTTATTGGGCACATAAACTCGGTCCTCAAACCATAGGGTATCATGCTCATCTTCACAAAAACCTTTAGCCTTTCCCTTGCCTATCTTCTCCTTTATCTCGGCAAACTCTTTGTCATCCTTCTGAGCTTCCCGAATTTTGTCCAGCAATGTCGATTGGACCTCCATTGTGGCAATGAACCTTCTAGGTACAATCTCTAACCGAAGTTCCATGATGTCCTTTGCTAATTCCTTCGGCAGTCCTTTACTTTCAAGGATATTAGCATAACTCTTCCGACTCAATGCGTCTGCTACGATATTGGCCTTTCCTGGATGATAGTGTAGCTTCATGTCATAATCCTTTATAAGCTCCAACCATCTCCTCTGCCTAAGGTCCAGCTCCTTCTGGGTGAAGATGTACTTCAAACTTTTGTGATCCGTGTACACATCACAATGGTTTCCAATAAGGTAATGTCTCCAAGTCTTCAACGCATGCACTACGGCTGCTAGCTCCAAATCATGCGTAGCATAATTCAACTCATGAGGTTTTAGTTGTCGTGAGGCATACGAAACAACTCTTCCGTCCTGCATAAGCACACATCCAAGTCCTAAGCGAGAGGCGTCGCAATACACTTGGAATTCCTTATGTATATTTGGCAGTACTAGCACTGGGGCTGTAGTCAAACGTTTCTTCAACTCCTGGAAACTTGCTTCACAATCTTCTGTCCATTTAAACTTGGTATCCTTCTTCAATAGTTCAGTCATTGGTTTTGCAATCTTGGAAACATTCTTAATGAATCTCCAATAGTATCCTGCGAGTCCTAGAAAACTGCGATTTCGGTAACTGAGTGGGTGCCAACCATTCAGTGACTGACTGAACCTTGCTGGGGTCTACTGCTATACCTTCTCCTAATATAACATGTCCAAGGAATCCGACTTCCTTCAGCCAAAACTCGCATTTGCTAAACTTAGCATACAACTGGTGTTCCCTGAGCTTCTCGAGAACTAAACGCAAATGCTCTTTGTGCTCCTCCTTGTTCTTCGAGTATACCATGATATCATCAATAAACACCACAACAAACTTGTCCAAATACTCCATGAGCACCTTGTTCATCATGCTCATGAAATAGGGAGGGGCGTTAGTCAGTCCAAACGACAAGACCGTGTACTCATATAATCCATATCGCGTTGTGAACGCCGTCTTTGGTATGTCCTTCTCTCGTATCTTCAACTGATGGTATCCTGATCGTAAATCGATCTTTGAGAACACTTTAGCTCCTTGCAACTGATCAAACAGATCGTTGATCATCGGCAGTGGGTACTTGTTCTTTATCGTCACTTCATTCAAGGCTCGATAATCAACAACCATCCTTAGGGATTTATCTTTCTTCTCAACCAAAAGTACTGGGGCTCCCGTAGGTGATGAACTCCTTCGGATGTATGCTTTCTCCAATAACTCCTTGATCTGTTTCTTAATTTCCTCCAGATCATTCGCGGGCATCCAGTAGGGTCTCTTGATATTGGTCCTATTCCTGGTAACAGCTCTATCAAAAACTCAATCTCTGTCCGGTGGCATGCCTGGTAACTCCTCTGGGAAAACATCGGTAATCCTTTACTACGGCATTCCTCCTGAACAACTCCCGTAGGGCATTCACTTGGCTCCTTTTAGGCACATGCCTAAACACATACTTATCTTTCCCCTCCGGGGTGGTGAGATAATCGACTTACTCGCACAGTCAATGCTTCTCCATACTTTTGACATCCAGTCCATACCCAATATCACATCCATCCTTGCGACTCCAAGATAATTAGGTCGGACGGAAACACATGTGTGCCATGGTTAAGGGTATCTGTCACACATCGGCTAGCCATATATTCTGCTCCGGGTGAACTCACTAAAGAGGTCCTAGGGTTTGGGAGGGTAGTTTAAACTTTATCCACGAATCCCCTTGGATATGTATGAATGTGATTGCACCCAGTAATCGAAAGAACAAGAGCGGTAATGACTTAACCAAAAACTTACCTATTTACCGCGTTCGCTGCTCTTTACTCCTCCACGTTAAGCGTGTTCACTTGTCCTTTGTTGAATGGATTGGTCTTCTTCCCAGCGCTTCCATTTCCATTTCCATTCCTCCTTCGGGGCAATTATTGCATGTGCCCTGTCTTCCCGCACTTAAACAGGCAACTTGACTTAAGTCTCTTTTGGCGGGCGTGGACGGGTTGGAGCGGTTCTGATTGTGTTAGCTCCGTTCCCATTCTTAGCACCACTGTGGTTATGTGATCCTCCTCCAGTGTTGGTTGTGACCTCCATGTTATGAAGTCTCCCGAGTTTGGGGTTAGGCGAGGCTTCTGCTGAGCTCCTGAGTTATACTTCCTTGTCATACTTCTCTTGCGGCTCTCATCTGCTGCTGTTTCCCTTCATCATAGAGCCTTATCTACCAACTCCTGGTTAGTTGTTGAAGGTTGCTCCATCAACTGCATGCTCATCTCATCATTCAGCCCTTCATAAACTTCTTTGCTTCGCGGCATCTGTGGCCACATCATCAGGGGCATAGCGTGATAACTTGCTAAACTCATCCATGTACTGAGCACAGTACGAGTCCCTGGCGTAGTTGCCGAACTCCCGCTTCTTCTATGCATTGCTCTAGTGGAGACATGGCTGTGCGGAAAGCTTGCTGAAACTGGTCCCAAGTGACATTGGCTATAGGAAAAGTGGCTGTGTAATTCTCCCACCATGAGGCTGCTGGTCCATCCAATTGATGTGCGGCAAAGCGCACCTTCTCAGCATCTGTGCAACCTGCGGGTCAACTCCCTTCCAATACGGCGTAGCCAATCATCAGCAACTATAGGCTCGGTGCTACTGGAAAACACCGGCGGCTGTAACCTTAGAAAACGGGCTAGGTTGTCCACTGGTGGGTTGTTGTTGTTGTTGTTGTTGTTGTTTGTTGTTGCCCTGGTTCTGAACTAGCAATTGCATCAAGGCATTCTGCTGCTGGATCAACTGGGTGAGCTCCGGCGGGAAGGCAAAACCGGTGTCACGTCTCGGAGGCATCTGATGGGTTTAGATGGAAGAGATTAGAATAGAAAAGGGGTCTAATGAGAAAGCACTACCCATATGCACATGAGACAAACACAATCATTTCACTCAATCAATCAAGCAAGGGCATACAAACGGTCTAGAACTATCGCAAAAGTGCTCACTACTACTATATACATGGGGGAAATACTACTAATATTGGTGGTCATCTAGAAATTTTGATCGGTGGAAGACTCCATGATGTCTGCTCCAGCTTCGTCTTCAAAGTCATCATCACTAGGGTCGGAGTCGGTGTCGTCGATGATGATGTAGTCCTCGGGGCGTATTTCCTTGGGTTCTTCTTCTTCTATTGGTGCTGGTCCTCCCATGAATACTCCGATCTTCTTGACTAAGTCGTCATTCTTCTCCAGTAGGGTCTTGATTTCCTCCTCATATCCATCGCGGGTAAACTTGAGTTCTTCCTCCAGTTTGATGATCCTAGTCTTTGCCTTCTTCAAGTCCATCATGTCCACGCACATCTTCTTTTCCTGACGTCGGATGTGCTGGTTTAATTCCTGGATGAAAGCTGCAATGGATCTATCCTTCTTAGTGCTGATTACTTCCCATTGCTCGTCTCGGCGCCCACATATTTGGTAAATAGTGTCCTTAAGCTCCCTGTTGTAAACTTCTCAAATGTGCGTCCCATGGTGATGTGAGCTGCCATACTCTTTCCTAAACTCTAGGTTGGTGCGTCGAAGGAAAATTCTATGGGTTTAGAGGTTGGTGAGAACGTCATTCCTGGAAGTTGTACTTGAATCATCCAACGCTCTTCTTCTGGTAAAGTGGCGTCGTACATCCCGGTGAAGCTTGGTATTCCAATATTCAAGTACCTAGTGACTTCCTTCAAGTGGCGTCCAAAAGGTGTGTCTTCATCCGGTTGTGCAAACTTGTTCTTCTTCTCCGTCATCCTAAAGAGTAGAAAATGGAGAGGAGTCAGAAATGAGTAGAGAAGTGTGACCTAGGGTTTATCTTAGTGGTCGTGTCCTACACTCAGCGTGTGCTCTGATACCACCTTGTAGCGACCCGACCTCAGATGGTCAAGTCTCTGTGCTTCAGTGTCATCCCTGGATCGGTAATGCTGACACACACAGTACTCGAGGATTTATAACAGAGTAGCGATCACACACTTATTACATCGAAAAGTCTAAAAAATAACTTATTACAATAATATGGCTTAAGGCCATCTAATGCGATAACAGCGGAAGGCTTGGAAGATAAGGTGAGTCCATCAACTCCAACGGCATAGCTGAGCTGCACGGCAACGACCTAACGAACCTTATTCCTCGTCTGAAAAGTCTGCAACATAATACGTTGCAGCCTGAAAACGGGTCAGCACATGGAATATGCTGGCAATGTAACGTAGTAGAGCAAGAACAGAATAATGCTATCACTACATGCATATATGGCTGCTGGAAAGCTCTATGGTTACAGTTTTTTTGCGAAAAGCCAATTTTTTCCTACAACAAAGGAATAGATTTTTATTTAACTATCATGGTGGTTGAAACATCATGGAGAAGGTACCCTCAACTCAATCCCAATTAAAGTTATTAACAACCCAACAATATTAATTAAACATGGTGAGATACATGTGATAACCCAAGTACTAGATACTCAAGAATTGTCCATAACCGGGGACACGGCTAACCATGATTAGATTGTACACTCTGCAGAGGTTTGCGCACTTTTCCCCACAAGACTCGATCGCCTCCGTTGGATTTCTCGCACTACAGGGTGTTTGAGAAACGGATGACCGAGACACATTCTTTCAGAAACGTTAACTCTCTACTCCGGGTAGACCATACCAAACCTACAAAACCCACTACCTGCTGATCTACCTCTTCAAGAGCTTCACGTAGCTCACTCAGCTATGCTAGAGCCCATAATAGCTTGTGGCTGCACACGGAAGTTTCTAGCATGAATCATCTCAGTTCCCTTTGAGCCTGGGTGGCGGTCCATAGGAAAATCACACGGAACCCCGGGATTTCCAAAAAAAATACAGACAACACTGGGTTCCCCAGGTGCCTCAATCCACCCAGTTGTTTGATTAAGTTGCCACCTTAAGTTGAACCATTAATTAACAATCTCACATCTGTCATGAATTTCACTCAAACCAACCACGTCTACGAGCATAGCATAGCAATATAAGCAATACGTAGAAGTAACTCCCAGGTTTGAATATAACAGGGCAATAGGTTCTACCTCAGCAACTACTTCCCAACCCACAAGTTAATGACATCCTAATCATGCAATGTTTGAGGATTGGAACTAATGCATAAAAACTGGGTAATAATGGGATATGATCAAAGTGTTACTTGCCTTGCTGACGATCCGCGAATCCTAGAGACTCGTAGTAACACGCTTCGCACTCCGGGAATTCTATCGCAAGCAAACAATAACATACATAAGTAACAAGCAACGATGCACAAGCAAAACTCAAATAAGAGAGGTTGACCAGAAAGTTCAACTTAAGAACTCCGGTACGCAAAAAGAATCAAATCAAACGAGCAACGAAATCAAACGGCGAAAGAAAGAAGCTTCGTTTACTAATCTGAAACTAGGTCAAATTTTACAGTAACACTTGTTTGAGTTGTTAAACGGAAAGAGGGTTTCGAGACGAAACTCCAGGCGCTTGAATCGCCTGATTCCGATAAACGAGCGAAAAGATAAACAGAAACTAAGATCGGATCAGAAATCGCGATCAGAAAAATCGCGGAATAAATCCGATAAAAGAAAACTGACGAACGGACTAACGAACGAGCGTTCGTTAGCTGTATCTAACGGGCGAGGAACCGTTCGTTAAAACGAACGTTCGGACGAACGTCCGCTAACTAGAAGAACCGAGAAAAAACCGGCAAAAAACGGATCTAGGGTTTCTAAAAAAACGAACGGTCTTTATAAAAAAACAGCGCGGGGCGCGGCGGCTACCTCCGGCGGGAGTCCGGCGAGGCGAGGCAGCGGCGGGGCGGCGGCTTGCGGGGCGGCGCGGGCGGCGGCGGTGGTGCGGGTGTTGGGGCGGCGGGCGGGGGTATATAAAGGGCGGGCGGGGCGGCTTGGAGGAGGGGGCAAGGCGCGGCGGCGGAGAGGAGTCCGGCTCGGACTCCTGTCCGAGTCGGCGGCGGCGGCGGCGCGCGGGGAGGGCGGCGGCGGCCTGGCGCGGCTGGGCCTTAGGCCCAGTCGGCGCGGGAACCTTTTTTTTAAATAATTTCGCCGACCGAAATAAAATCCTAAAAAAAAATAAAAATGCCAAAACAAATTTTCACCGTCTAAATAAAATATTTAGGACGAGTTGAACATTTTCTTGGCCCTAAAATGCAATTTTGAAAACGTGCAATTTTTCTAATGCAAATAAAATCCGAATAAAACCAAATAAAATCCAATAAATGATTTTAATATTTTTCCTCGCTATTTCAATTATTTTGGAGAAGTCATATTATCTCCACTCATTTGATTTAATATGAAATATTTCTCTGGAGAGAAAAATTATTAAAATCAAAATCCTCGTTTCATTATTTGATAAAAATCAAATATGAAAACCGGAAAATCCCCAACTCTCTCCGTGGGTCCTTGAGTTGCTTAGGATTTCGAGGATTGCGGAACGGAAATGCAATAAATCATGATATGCATGGATGATCTATGTATAACATTCCAAATTGAAAAATTTGGGATGTTACTATGAGACAGTCACCCTAGTGTTACTGTGAGACGCCATACTCGTTTAAAGAGTGCAGTGTCATCCTCCCCACATGATTCTCAAGAAACAGCAAGGCTAAATGAAGATAGTCAACGTAGCTCTCTAGTTGATCCGCAATTCCCCCACACCACCATCGCAGGTGCTTGCTCTTACTTGGCAGTGTGATATGTGGTTGCATGTTGCATATGGTGTCTACCTTGTAATTCTTCTAATTAGGGTAAATTGCATCTGCTTAGTTAACACATTATACCTGTGAATATGACATGTCTTCCTGTTTTTGGTACATACTACATCTTTCTATTAACCATGTTCTTACATCAAACTACTTTTCTTGTGTATCCCTCATCAATGCTCCTAATTTGTTAAATTGCATCTCCTTAGCTTACACATTATACATGTGAATATGACACGCCTTCCTGTTTTTGGTACATACTACATCTGCCTATCACACCATGTTCTTACATCAAACTACTGTTCTTGTGTATCCTGCGTCTATCGCTTATGATGAGACAGTCACGCGCGTGGGTTAATATGAGACGCAATACTCTTATAAAGAATGCAATTTCATCCTCTCCACATGATTCTCAAGAAACAGCAAGCCTAAATGAAGATATTGAACGTAGCTCTGTACCTGAATACCGCACTTCCCCTACACCACCATCACAGGTGCTTGCTCTAACTTCGCAGTGTGATATGTGGTTGCATGTTGCATACGGTGTCTAGCTTGTAATGCTTCTAATTAGGGTAAATTGCATCTGCTTAGTTTACACACTATACCTGTGAATATGACATGCCTTCCTATTTTTGGTACACACTACATCTATGTGTTAACGTTGTTCTTACATGAAACTACATCTCTTTTGTATCCTGCATCAATCACTTACGATGAGTCACCTTTATTCGTTGCATATTGCATATTATTTCTAGCCTGTTGCCATGTATTGCTTCTAATTTGGTCAAATACATTTGTTAGGGCACCCTTTTAATTTGGCAGAGTGATATTGGTTTCATCTTTCATATGGTTTCTAGCTTGCATCGATTCTAACAAGTTCAAGCACCTTGTGCTTAGTTTACACTTTATACATCATACATGCCAATATGCCACGCCGTCCTATTTTTCATACATATTCCATCCTCCTATCATGCGGCTGCCTTACATGAAAGTAGTGTTCGTCAGTATCATGCATCAATGAGTTCTGAAGAGCAAATTTTATTCCTTTTTCTTGTGGGTTTGACTTGACAAGGCAAAATCAAGAAATAGGAAGGAAAAGAGTAAGGAAGGTGATGATGGTGGTCCTCTGCAGCAACGTAAACGGAGCATCTGTACCGATTATCCTTGTACTGATAGTGCATTACAAGGTCCAATCTCCGCTCCCCTACTCCACCATCCAAGGTGCTTGCTCTAACTTGGCAGTGTGATATCTGGTTGCATGTTTCATATGGCGTCTAGCTCGTATTGCTCCTAATTAGTGTAAACTGTATCTACTTAGCTTACACATGATACATGTGAATATGACATGCTTTCCTGTTTTTGGTACATACTATATCTGTCTATCACACCATGTTCTTACATGAAACTACTCTTCTTGTGTATCCTGCATCAGTCACTTATGATGGGACACCTTTAAGTTGGCAGTGTGATATTGGTTTGCGTCTTGAATATGATTTCTAGCATGTATTGCTTCTAGTTTGATGAACGCCACCTATGACGAGACAGTTTTAACTTGGCAGAGTGATATTGATTGCACCTTCCATATGGTGTCTTCCAGTGTTTCTAATTTGTTGAAGTGCCTTCTGCTTAGTTACCACATCATAGGTTTGAATAAGTCAAGCCGTCATTTTTTCGTACATATCCATCCTGTATCATGACTTTGCCTTTCATCAGAGTAGTGTTCGTCTAGTATCATGCATGAATGAGTTTCTGGAAGAGCGAATGATATTCTTTTTCTTCGGGTATGAACCTCACAATGCAAAATCAATAGCTGAAGGAAATTGGCAAGGCATTGGATGATGGTGGTCTTCCGAGCAACTGAAACGGAGGTTCTCTACAGATTCTACTCCGCCATCTCCAACAGATTTCGCAAACAACGCAAGGCTAGACAGTCAACGTAGCTTGTAGTTGATGAGCACATTCTCCCCTACTCCACATCACAGGTGCTTGCCTCTCTTGGCAACTTACATTATATTTGATGTTTTGCATTGGTTTGCGTATGATCTAACTTGTATTGCTTCTAACTTTGTTGAATTGCATCTGCCTTACTTTACACATAATGCCTGTGAATATGACATGTGTTCTGTTTTTACATCAGACTACTATTCTTGCATATCCCGTCAGTCACTTATGAATAAGGCACTTTAAGTCGCCAACTGTGATATTGGTTGTGTCTTGCATATGATTTCTAGCATGTACTTCTTCTAATTTGTTGAAACGCCATACAGTTTGACCTTGGCAGAGTGATATTGGTTGCATCATTCATATGGTGTCTAGCTTGGAGTGATTCTAATTTGTTGAAATGCCTTCTGCTTAGTTACCACATCATAGGTGTGAATATGTCACACCATCCTGTTTTTCATACATATTCCATCCTCACATCATGTGTTTGCCTTTCATCCGAGTAGTGTTCGTCAGTATCATGCATGAATGAGTTCTGAAGAGCGAATTTTATTCCTTTTTCTTATCGGTTTGACTTCACAATGCAAAATCATTACAGCTGAAGGAAATTAGTCCGGCAGTGGATGATGGTGGTCCTTCGGAGCAACTCAAACAGGGGGTCTCTACAGATTCTACTCCGCCGTCCTCCCAACAAGATTCGCAAGACAACACAAGGCTGGACAGTCAACGTAGCCGTGTAGATGATGAGCACATCTCCCCTACTCCACCATCACAGGTGCTTGCTCTAACTTGACACTATTATATGTGGTTGCATGTTGCGTATGATGTCTAGCTTGTATTGCTTCTAACTTGAATTGCATCTGCTTACTTTACACATAATGCCTGTGAATATGACACGTGTTCCTGTTTCTAGAACATACGTGTACATGATGAGCACATCTCCCCTACTCCACCATCACAGGTGCTTGCTCTTACTTGGAACTGTTATACATGGTTGCGTTTTCCGTATGATGTCTAGTTTGTATTGCTTCTGATTATGTTGAATTGCATCTGCGTAGCTTACAACTTATACCTGCAACAATCACTTACCCATAAGACACATTTAACTTGGGACTGTGATGTAGGTTGCATCTTGCATTGTCTTCTAGCTTGTACTGCTTCTAATTTCTTGAAATGGCACTTACGACGAGACACTTTTTACCTGATAGAGTGATATTGGTTGCATGTTCATATGGTGCCTAGCTTTCATTTCTTCTAATTTGTTGAAATGCCTTCCGCTTACTATTTTTTCATACATATTCCACCCCCTATTGTACGTGTGAATATGAAATGCTGTCTTTTTTGTATATATTCCATCCTCCTATCCTGCGCTTGCCTTACATCAAAGTAGTGTTTGTCTGTATCATGCATCAACCAGTTATGCAGAGCTAATTTTATTCATCTTCTTGTGGTTTTGACTTCATAAGGCAATATCAGAAAATAGGAATGAAAATAGTAAGTTAGAGGATGTTGGTGGTCCTCCGCACCGACACAAACAGAGACTCTCTAGATTTGCCACTGCTACTGCTAATGAAGTTGAAGTCCCAAGTCTACATGATGAGTTCATCTCCTGTACTCCACCATCGCAGGTGCTTGCTCTAAGTTGACAGTGTGATAATTGGTTTCATGTTGCATATGTTGTCTAGCCTGTATTTCTTCTATTTTGATTAAATTGCACCTGCTGAGTTTATAAGTTATACATGTGCATATGACATGGCTTTCTGTGTCTAGAATACACTGCATCTATCTATCATACCACGTTCTTACATCAAAGTACTGTTGTTGTGTATCCCGCATCAGTCACTCATGATTGGACGCTTTTAACATGGCAGTTTGATAGTGGTTGCATCTTGCATTGATTTCTACATTGTACTGCTTCTAATTTTTCGAATTGCCACTTATGACAAGACACTTTTAACTTGGCAGAGTAATATTGGTTGCATCTTTCATATGGTGTCTAGCTTGCATTACTTCTATTTTCTTGAAAATCCTTCTGCTTAGTTTGCACATCGTAGCTTGTGAATATGTCATGTCGTCCTGTTTTTCTTACATATTCCATCCTCATACGGTTGTCTTACATCAAAGTATTGCTTGTCTGTATCATGCATCAATGAGTTCTGAAGAGTGATTTTATTCTTTTGTGTTGTGGGTACAGCTTGACATGGCAAAGTCAAAAAAGAGCAAGGAAAATAATATAGTAGGGAGTGCTGTTACTCGTCGGGTGAAACGGAAAAGGTTCTGCCGTCGAGATTCTGCTGGTACTTATAGTGCAGTG
>NC_053025.1:450179448-450198249 GCF_003073215.2 Triticum urartu | reverse complement strand
TGAAGAGCAATTGGCAGATATCTTCACCAAGCCCTTGGATGAGAAGAGATTTTGCAAGTTACGGCGTGAGCTAAATATCTTGGAATCCTCAAATGTCCTGTGATCAGGCACACATCCTAACACTTATGCATATTGATGACTTAGATGTGCAACACACGAAGTAAAGTATATCTTCAATCAATGAAGACATACATTCTAAGTGTGAACACATTAATGTGGAATTTGACTTCGGAGCGCCACGATAATTGTGCGCTGTGTCTGGGTCTAATACTTCCTATACGGTGGGTAACGCCACCACCAAATGTTCTGCTTGAAGTGTTTCACTCATGGCGTTACATTTGCTATGTCTTCACATTTGGTTTGGCTTCAATCTCAACATGTCTTCATAATTATCTTCACTATGTTGAATATATATATACTAGTGTTCTGTCCTCTACAGCATTCACTTATAGCTATGTCTTCTTGTTAAACCTTTTGAACTAAGTGAATGTGATCGGACCCTAACCTTTCTATGCTTTCTATCTCAAACTCTATCTCTCCAAATCATATGCATTCTATTGAAACTGTTGAATGTCTTCTCTGCGTCCTTGTCAGCAGAAGATACAGAGACAAACTTTAAGTCCGTTTTCAATGCTCTTTCCTTCACCTGAAACCCGGAGAAGTGGGAACGACCACCCGACAATCCAGGCGTGCATGGGACGTGGAACAACCCCCGATATGCTGCATGATGGCCACGTGTTCCTCAGATGTGACTCCCCAGGGGCACCTGCGTAATAACACTGAGCCGACCCTGTCCCTATAAATACACGCCTCACCACAGTCATTATCTCTTCTTCCACTCTCGCACGAACCCTAGCGCCACCGCTAGCCCTTGACGACGCCGGGGACGAAGTGCTTCGCTGCCGCAACCTCTCCGACGCCGTCTTCACGCCGACCGCGGACATCGTCCTCTCCGCCGTCGCCGTAGGTGTCCTCCGTCGCCAAGTTAGGGCACGGACGATCGAACTGCTCGGCCTCCTCTTCCACTCCGTCTAGCAGTTCTACGTGTGGTAAATAAAACTTCCTTTTTACGGCCCCTTTGATCCTATAGATTCGTCACTTTCTACCACAAGTGGTTTTTGTTCACACATGTTGGATCCGCTTCAAACTGCATCTCATAATATGCCTAGTATATTCACTTATGCTTCACAAAGTAGTTAGATTCCTCACTTGTACTGATCTGTGGATTCGTACAAATCTGGAACCAACTCCTTATCTATGAGTGAATGTCTTCGCACGATGAGGTCAATGTCTTCTAAACTGATTTATCTTCAAAATCTTCTGAGAATGCATATGACCTCTTCCCCTTCCCTCGCACCTTAATGCTGTCACAGGTACATGTCCGTGGGAGAATCCCTTGGTTCTCATAGTCTGCATTTATTTGTAGAATTCTTACAGTATCACATAAATTCTCCCGAAGCCAGTTCCTGTTTGTCCAGCAAGCGAAAGCCTTTGAAGCCTTTGAACGTATTGAAGCCATTCAGTTTAAAGTTCATGGCTTCAGAGAAATCAGCAAGGAAGGGTGGCAGAAAGCGTCGTGGAGAAACATCAAGAGATCTGCCCGATACCTCTCAGAGCTGTATAAGACAGATCCTGAAGAGGATTACAATCAGCGCAAGACACGAATCCAATGGATTCGACGCTATTGGGCAGAACAATGGTTCAAGTACAGATTTGTGACAAAGGAATATGCTGAAAAGAATGCCATCAAGCGACCATGGGGAGACATCCTCTACAAAAATCTTCAACCCAGGACCAGAGATGAAGCCATTGAACAAGGCTTCTATCCCTGCATGGTCCGTGGACCTCAGCCTATGGATGCCGACCCATCGTCACTGCTATGGTGTCGTGACGACAATCTGTTTAAGCGCAACTTCCAGTTTGCCCAGAACTCAGCGAAGCAGAACAAGAAGTCTTTGGGATTAGACTTCAACCCTGGTCCCTCTGCTCCCCGTGCCGATGGAACTCGTGAAGCTGAACCCAATCTTCTTGGGCCCTTCTACAACTTGGAAGGTCTCATCACTCACATCGTGGTTCAAGGGACAGCCGTGAATGAGCCTGCAGATGACGCTGAATCAGATGAAGCGCCTGCAGCGCCGAAGCCAAAGTTGAAGCAGCCTAAAGCTTCAAAGCCTGCCTCTGCTCCAAAAATCTCACAAGCGAAGCCACTGGCAACTGCCCCTCCTGAAGACAGTGTGCAGTCTGAAGATTTGTCATGCATCTCCAAGCCCCAGAAGGTCAAGATGGCTCTGCCACACACCGGCCAAGAAATGACTGCTGCTGCCATTCTGCGAAACGATGCCATTGATCTGTCTAGTGATGAAGATATTGCAGATGACGCTCTTGAGCAACTCATCAAGAGCAAATAAGAAGCAGAAATCTTCAATGATCTGCCTCTCTTTGACGTGACAATCATACACAACTTCATTGATGAGTGGTTTGACACGCCCAACATCAGCTTTGAAGATCTGCAACTTCCCATTGGCCTCAGTGTCGCCTTCCATGGCGCCATTGCTTCAGAGTTAGCTATCGCCCAGCGCATTGTTGAACTGAAGCAGAAGATTGACTTTGAGAAATCTCAGTTCAAGAAGCATATGGCCAAGCTCAGCGTGCAAGAGGTGAAGAACTTCAAGATTATGCTGCACGAGCTCAAAGAAGCCTTTCTCAAGAAACATGCAGAAGCTCAGGGTTCTCGTGAGCGCATGAAGGTCCTGGCTGACAAGTGTGTGCAAGGCTACAACGAGGCTGAGAAGCGCAAGGCCCTTGGGCGTCCGGGCATTGATCCCAGGATGGCTGCCAAGCAGAAGAAGAAGCCCACTATGGCTGAACCCAACACACCAAGGCAGGAAGCAAATCCCATTATCTTCCCAACTAGCATGACTGGCTCGAAGCCAAAGGCCCGGTCAACCACTTCAGAACTGAAGAAGACGAGGACTGCTGAGGCTGAAGCAAGGAAGAGGAAACATCCTGAAGCCTCTGCTACTGCCCCCTCCAAGAAGAAGAGGAAGACCAAGAAGGAACGGGCTGCTCCCACAGAGCCCTTGATTATTGAACCCATCTCCATGGTTCACCCTGACACTGAACCTCAAGAGCGCCAACTGACTGTCCATGAGCCTGCTTTCACAGGGGCTCATGAAGCTGAAGACATTCCAGCAGCTGATCCCATCGCTGTTGAAGACATTGGTCACCATGACCATGTTGAAGATGATGCAGTTCTTCCTCAGTTCGAGCACCAACAGGTATCATCGCCTGTGCTCACGCACAGCGAGCTCATCAGCATTGGTCGTCCTCTGACGCCAATTGCTCATGATGCATCATGGGCTGATCACCCACAAGCACAAGAGGAAGAAGACTTTGAGGCCCAGCCAACTCCAACTCCACAGGCGTCGCCAGCGTTACGCAGGCTTCGCAAAGGACCAAGGCCTCCAGTCTCTGAGTCTGAAGCTAAAGCTGCTGAAGACATTCCGGCTGCATCAGCCGATGAAGAAGAAACCCCAAGCGCTGCTACACCCCCGCCTCACCAAGAAGCTGTTCTCGAGGAGAACGTGACTGTGACCGACCCTCCAGCTCATCAAGTGGAGGTTGAGAATTTTGAGGCTGCCACCAACGCCACTGACGCTGTCATGGCTGAAGCCAATGTGGAGCCTACACCAACAAAAGCACCAGAAGTCAGCGAAGCCAATGATGCTACTGCTTCTATTCCTGCGCCTGCTGCTGGTCCTCAATTTGACTACCATGTTGAGCACAGGCCTCAGGTACAGAAGCCAATTCCCAGATTGCCCAGGTTTCCAGGTCCTGCATCAGCACCTGGATCCTTCAATGTCAATGGCTTCAAAGCAGACAACACCTTCTTCAATAGCTCCAGGAACCCCTACTCAAGGGAAAGGATATCATCTGATCGGTTCTGGAGCTATCCGCAGCGAAGCTATTACTCCTGCATTCTATACAATCAAGGTCGCATCTTCCCACATAAGCGTCTTGACATCGAAGCAATAGCTGGTCTGCTCTGTCTGGAAGAAGCTCTGGATTGCTTCAAAGAGGTTGGATTGCTGCCGTTTGTCACCAACCAAGAGCACTGGAATGAAGAGTTGCTGCTCCAATTCTATGCCACACTTCACATCCGTGGGTACAACAGAGATCCGAAGACTTGGGTCCTGGAGTGGATGACAGGAAATGTTCATCACGAAGCCAAAGCCTTTGATATCATTGAGCTCACTGGTCTGCCCACTCCTGGCGATCTCTACGAACATGGCTGTCAGCTTCACAGTGAAGCTGTGGAGAGCATCTTTCGGAAGCCTGAACCTCACATGAGTCAGACGCTCAGTATGATGAAGCCATTGCCCCAAGATGCTGCAAATCCCAAGGAGTTCTTCGTTGAAGACTCGAGAATCCCAAGGGCATCCAATAGCACCTACGGATCTCTATTAAAGGTGACTGATCACCAAAATTACGCAGCGATCTCATATTCCGTAAACCACGAGGGACCTAAGTTCAAATTAATACCACATAAACAGACATCAGTCACAGAGCACGTGCTTCCAATAAGGCAGCAGACACCACAGCTTCTGATACATACGAAGCAGACAAAGACAGGCTAAGCCATACTAATTCACCGCCGACCACAGAATCATAAAGCCGACAGAAACAATTACGCCAGAATGATCATTGCATTACACTCCCGCGATATAAAACTCATACCAATCTAGACCATCTAATCAAACCCAAAGACAAAGGATATCTACTCAAAACATCATAGGATGGCAACACATCATTGGATCATAATATGTGGCATAAAGCACCATGTTCAAGTAGGGATTACAGCGGGGTGCGGGAGAGTGGACCGCGTAAGATGAGGATGGTGATGTTGATGAAGACGATCACCGCGGCGATGATTCCCCTCCCGATGGCACTCCGGTGCCACCGAGAGAGAGGAGGAGAGGTTCTCCCCCTTGTGCTTCCTCCTCCATGGCCTCCCCCTAGATGGGGAGAGGTTCTCCCTCTGGTCCTTGGCCTTCATGGTGATGATGGCCCTCCGGGATCCTCCTCCATAGCCTCCGGTGATGATGGCCCCCTCGGCAGGGTGCCAGAGAGGGCCTAGATTGATTTCTCATGGCTACAGAGGCTTGCGGCGGCGGAACTCCCGATCTAGGTTATTTTCTAGAGGTTTCTATATTTATAGGAATTTTTGGCGTCGGTCTCACGTCAAGAGGTGCCCGAGTCGTCCACGAGACAGGCCCACGCGCCAGGGGGGGGGGGGGGTGCGACGCCCCCACCCTGTGGACGGCCCGGGACTCTTCTGGCCCAACTCTTTTACTCCGGGGTCTTCTTTTGGTCCATAAAAAATCATCAAAATTGGCACGTCAATTGGACTCCGTTTGGTATTCCTTTTCTGCAAAACTCAAAAACAAGAAAAAAACACAAAACTGGCACTGGGCTCTAGGTTAATAGGTTAGTCCAAAAAATCATATAGAATAGCATATAAATGCATATAAAACATCCAAGGTTGATAATATAATAACATGAATACTTCATAAATTATAGATACGTTGGAGACGTATCAGGCATCCAGGCCCCGCTATTGGTTATTGACCGGAGAAGCGTCTCGGTCATGTCTACATCATTCTCGAACCTGTAGGGTCAGCAAGCTTAACGTTCATTGATGATATAGTATTATATGAGCTATGTATGTTGGTGACCAAATGTTGTTCGGAGTCCCGGATGAGATCATGGACATGACGAGGAGCTTCGGAATGGTCCGGAGGTGAAGATTGATATATATGATGATATGGTTGGGCCAAGGAGTAAGGCCCATGGGGCTTTAGGTCGGTGCAAAAGGAAGTTTTGTGGAGGTCAGGGAACACACGCCATGAACCCTGGTGTCTGGCCCTGGGCCAGATGCCGAGGCCCATGGCGTCTTTGCCAAACGCCGAGGACTGTGGCGTCTAGTACTGGAAACCGAGAAGAACTCTTCCTTGAATTACAAACCGACTTTGAGGAGGCTCTTTCTCCAAGAAATGACCCCAGGGCTCAACATATAAATAGAGGAGCAGGGCTAGCCCCTAGGGGACACCATGATTCACGAAGCCGTGTGCAGGCGCCCCCTCTCCCTCTAGTTCGTCCTCCGTCCAAAATATGTTCTGCTTGGCGAAGCCCTGCGGAATTGTTTCACCACCTCCATCACCATGCCATCATGCTGCCGGAACTGATCTACTACTTCGCCTCTCTTGCTGGATCGAGAAGGAGAGGATGTCATTGAGCTGAACGTGTGCTGAACACGAAGGTGTCGTGCGTTCGGTGCTTGATCGGTACAGATCATGAAGTTGTACGACTACATCAACCGCGTTGATTAACGCTTCCGCTTAGCAATATACAAGGGTATGTAGATGATCTCCCCCTCTCGTGCATCTCCATGGATATATCTTGCGTGTGCATAGATTTTTTTTGTTTCCATGGAACGTTCCCCATCAGTGGCATCATGAGCCAGGTCTATGCGTAGATGATATGCACGAGTAGAAAACAAAGGAGTTGTGGGTGGTGAGGTTCATATTGCTTCCCACCAATGTCTTATTTTGATTAGGCGCGCGACATTGTGGGATGAAGCGGCCCGGACCAACCTTACATGTCCACACACATGAGACCAGTTCCACCGACTGACATGCAACTTGTTTTGCATAAAGGTGGCTGGCAGGCGTCTATTTCTCCTACTTTAGTTTAATCGGATTTGACTACGGCAGTCATTGTAGCAGGTTAAATAGCAACTTGATAATCACCGTTGTGGTTTTGCGTAGGTAAGAATGGTTCTTGCTAGTTGCGCGTAGCAGCCACGTAAAACTTACAACAACAAAGTAGAGGACGTCTAACTTGTTTTTGCAGGGCATGTTGTAATGTGATATGGTCAAGATATGATGTGATATATGTCGATGTATGAGATGGTCATGTTTTGTATTAAGTTCACGACTTGCGTGTAAATGAGTACGACTGAGGGAGTCCTGGACTAAGGGGTCCTCGGGCGTCCGACCTGTTATCCATGGGCCGGACTGATGGGCTATGAAGACATGAAGACCGAAGACTGTACCTGTGTTCGGATTGGACTCTCCTTGGCGTGGAAGGCAAGCTTGGTGACCAGCTATGAAGATTCCTTCTCATGTAACCGACTATGTAAACCCTAGACCCCCCCGGTGTCTATATAAACCGGAGGGGTTAGTCCAGAAAGGATATACTCATTACCATAGTCATACATGCTAGGCTTCTAGGGTTTAGCCATTATGATCTTGTGGTAGATCAACTCTTGTAACACTCATATTCATCAATATCAATCAAGCATGACGTAGGGTATTAACTCCATAGAGAGGGCCCAAACCTGGGTAAACATTGTGTTCCCTGTCTCCTGTTACCATCGATCCTAGACGCACAGTTCGGGATTGATACGTCTCCGTCATATCTATAATTTTTGATTGTTCCATGCCAATATTATTCAACTTTCATATACTTTTGGCAACTTTTTATACTATTTTTGGGACTAACATATTGATCCAGTGCCCAGTGCCAGTTCCTGTTTGTTGCATGTTTTTTGTTTCGCAGAAAACCCATACCAAACGGAGTCCAAACGGAATAAAAACTGACGGAGATTTATTTTGGAATATTTATGAATTTTGGGAAGTGGAATCATCGCGAGACGGTGCCCGAGGGGGGCACGAGGTAGGGGGCGCGCCCCAGGGTGTCAGGCGCGCCCCTGACCCTCGTGGCCACCCCGTAAGGCGGTTGGAGCCCTTCTTTCGCCGCAAGAAAGCTAATTTCCGGATAGAGATCGTTCAAAATTTCAGCCCAATCGGAGTTACGGATCTCCGGGAATATAAGAAACGGTGAAAGGGAAGAATCTGAGAACGCAGAAACAGAGAGAGACAGAGAGACAGATCCAATCTCGGAGGGGCTCTCGCCCCTCCCGTGCCATGGAGGCCATGGACCAGAGGGGAAACCCTTCTCCCATCTAGGGAGGAGGTCAAGGAAGAAGAAGGAGGGGGGCTCTCTCCCCCTCGCTTCCGGTGGCACCGGAGTGCCACCGGGGGCCATCATCATCACCGCGATCTACACCAACACCTCCGCCATCTTCACCAACATCTCCATCACCTTCCCCCCTCTATCTACAGCGGTCCACTCTCCCACAACCCGCTGTACCCTCTACTTGAACATGGTGCTTTATGCTTCATATTATTATCCAATGATGTGTTGCCATCCTATGATGTCTGAGTAGATTTTCGTTGTCCTATCGGTGGTTGATGAATTGCTATGATTGATTTAATTTGCTTGTGGTTATGTTGCTGTCCTTTGGTGCCCATCATATGATTGCGCGTGTGGATCACACCCTAGGGTTAGTTGTATGTTGATAGGACTATGTATTGGAGGGCAAGAGTGACAGAAGCTTCAACCTAGCATAGAAATTGATGCATACGGGATTGAAGGGGGACCAATATACCTTAATGCTATGGTTGGGTTTTACCTTAATGAACATTAGTAGTTGCGGATGCTTGCTAATAGTTCCAATCATAAGTGCATAGAATTCCAAGTCAGGGATGACATGCTAGCAGTGGCCTCTCCCACATAATACTTGCTATCGGTCTAGTAAAGTAGTCAATTGCTTAGGGGCAATTTCGCAACTCCTACCACCACTTTTCCACACTCGCTATATTTACTTTATTGTTTCTTTATCTAAACAGCCCCTACTTTTTATTTATGTACTCTTTATTATCTTGCAAACCTATCCAACAACACCTACAAAGTACTTCTAGTTTCATACTTGTTCTAGGTAAAGCGAACGTCAAGCGTGCGTAGAGTTGTATCGGTGGTCGATAGAACTTGAGGGAATATTTGTTCTACCTTTAGCTCCTCGTTGGGTTCGACACTCTTACTTATCGAAAACTATTGTGATCCCCTATACTTGTGGGTTATCAAGACCTTTTTCTGGCGCCGTTGCCGGGGAGCAATAGCGTGGGGTGAATATTCTCGTGTGTGCTTGTTTGCTTTATCACTAAGTAATTTTTATTTGTGTTCTTAGTTGTTTTCTATCTTTAGTTATGGGTAGGAAACGCAAAATACCAAAAAAATTAGTGTACCTACTGAACCAATGGTTGAAGAACCACTCAAAATCTATCACACTCCTGAAGCTTATTACTTGGATCATCTTCGATCCCTATGTGCTCGTGCTGAAACCCCAACTAGCTTAGTTGAGGGAAAATCTTTAGATGAGCATGCTTGTTATGTGCGACACCGAATATCTGAAAAAGGGAAAATCTACTGGGTCAAATTCATCGTTTGCAATGCTATGCTTGGAATTTATGTGAAATATATGATTTTACTTGTTGTTCTGAAAACCCTAAGAAACACCTTCCCTATCAATGTGAGTTTAGTGATAATGGAATCGTATCTTCGTATGCTAAGGGTGTTTATAATTACTATGATGTTCAACAAATTGAAGAATTTGTTGCTTTTAAGGGTGCTTATGAAATTGCTTCTTTGATTGAAAAGTATGATGCTACTTTTCACAAATCTGAAAATTTTGCCATACTTAAATATTGCTATGATAATTATGCTTCTAATGCCTATGTTAAACTATATATTGAGGAATACTCCGCTGTCCAAGAAGAGACTAATATTTTGCAGGAGTCTATGGAAGAAGAAATTGATGAAACTGTGAGCTCATTGGATGAAAAAGATGAGGAGGAGAGCGAAGAACAAAAGGAGGAAGAGCGGATTGATCACCCGTGCCCACCTTCTAATGAGAGTAACTCTTCAACTCATACATTGTTTAATTCCCCTTCGTGCTTACCGAAGGATGATTGCTATGATGACTGTTATGATCCCATTGATTCTCTTGAAATATCCCTTTTTGATGATGCTTGCTATGCTTGTGGCCAAGATGCCAATATGAATGATGCTTATGGAGATGAACTTGCTATAGTTCCTTATGTTAAACATGAAATTGTTGCTATTGCACCCACGCATGATAGTCCTATTATCTTTTTGAATTCTCCCGATTACACTATATCGGAGAAGTTTGCACTTATTAAGGATTATATTGATGGGTTGCTTTACCTTGCACATGATGATTTTGATAGATATAATATGCATGTGCTTGCTGCTCCTACTTGCAATTATTATGAGAGAGGAACTATATCTCCACCTCTCTATGTTTCCAATACGATAAAATTGCAAGAAACTGTTTATACTATGCATTGGCCTTTACTATGTGTGCATGAATTGTTCTTTTATGACATGCCGATGCATAGGAAGAGAGTTAGACTTCGTCATTACATGATATATGTTACCATGTGCTCACCACTAAATTACAAATCATTGTTAATTAAAATTGGCTTTGATATACCTTGGGATCCGGGTGGATCCATTACTTGAGCACTATATGCCTAGCTTAATGGCTTTAAAGAAAGCGCTGCCAGGGAGACAACCCGGAAGTTTTAGAGAGTCATTTATTTCTGTTGTGTGCTTTTATAAAGTTTAGAAATAAAAATAATGTGCCAAGGTTTGCCTTTAGGATGTTTACATTTGCTTGATGGTTTGTACGGTGCAGGACAGAAACTTTGGCTGTAGTGCGCGATTTTACATTTTTAGCTGGAACGTCAAATGGTTCTGATTCTTTTTGCACTGTCTTCCTATACAAATTGTTTATTTTTCCTAATTTTGGTAGAATTTTCAAGTATCAGAAGTATGGTGAATGTTCAGATTATTACAGACTGTTCTGTTTTAGACAGATTCTGTTTTTGATGCATAGTTTGCTTGTTTTGATGAAACTATCAATTTATATTAGTGGATTAAGCCATGAAAAAGTTATATTACAGTAGACACAATGCAAAAACAAAATATGAATTGGTTTGCAACAGTACTTAGAGTAGTGATTTGCTTTATTATACTAACGGATCTTACCGAGTTTTCTGTTGAAGTTTTGTGTGGATGAAGTGTTCGATGATCGAGAAGGTCTCGATGTGAGAAGAAGGAAGAGAGGCAAGAGCTCAAGCTTGGGGATGCCCGAGGCACCCCAAGTAAATATTCAAGGAGACTCAAGCGTCTAAGCTTGGGGATGCCCCGGAAGGCATCCCCTCTTTCTTCAACAAGTATCGGTATGTTTTCGGATTCGTTTCGTTCATGCGATATGTGCAATCTTGGAGCGTCTTTTGCATTTAGTTTTCATTTTTATTTTATGCACCATGCTGGTATGAGATAGTCCTTGGTTGATTTATAGAATGCTCTTTGCACTTCACTTATATCTTTTGAGTATGGCTTTATAGAATGCTTCATGTGCTTCACTTATATCATTTGAAGTTTGGATTGCCTGTTTCTCTTTACATAGACAACCGCCATTTGTAGAATGCTCTTTTGCTTCACTTATATTTGTTAGAGCGTGGGCATATCTTTTGTAGAAAGAATTAAACTCTCTTGCTTCACTTATATCTATTTAGAGAGATGACAGGAACTGGTCATTCACATGGTTAGTCATAAAATCCTACATAAAACTTGTAGATCGCTGAATATGATATGTTTGATTCCTTGCAATAGTTTTGCGATATAAAGATGGTGATATTAGAGTCATGCTAGTGAGTAATTGTGAAATTGAGAAATACTTGTGTTGAGGTTTGCAAGTCCCGTAGCATGCACGTATGGTGAACCGTTATGTAACGAAGTCGGAGCATGAGGTTTATTTATTGATTGTCTTCCTTATGAGTGGCGGTCGGGGACGAGCGATGGTCTTTTCCTACCAATCTATCCCCCTAGGAGCATGCACATAGTACTTTGTTTCGATGACTAATAGATTTTTGCAATAAGTATGTGAGTTCTTTATGACTAATGTTGAGTCCATGGATTATACGCACTCTCACCCTTCCACATTGCTAGCCTCTCTAGTACCGCGCAACTTTCGCCGGTACCATAAACCCACCATATACCTTCCTCAAAACAGCCACCATACCTACCTATCATGGCATTTCCATAGCCATTCCGAGATATATTGCCATGCAACTTCCATCATCATCATATACATGACTTGAGCATTCATTGTCATATTGCTTGCATGATCGTAAGATAGCTAGCATGATGTTTTCATGGCTTGTCCGTTTTTTGATGTCATTGCTACGCTAGATCATTGCACATCTCCGGTACACCGCCGGAGGCATTCATATAGAGTCATATCTTTGTTCTAGTATCGAGTTGTAATATTGAGTTGTAAGTAAATAAAAGTGTGATGATCATCATTATTAGAACAGATCTCTATCCGGATATTAGCTTTCTTGCGGTGAAAGAAGGGCATCAACCGCCTTACGGGGTGGCCACGAGGGTCAGGGGCGCGCCCCCTGCCTCGTGGCCCCCTCGGGCATCGTCTCGCGTGGATTTTTCTTCCCAAAAATCATATATATTCCAAAAAAATCTCCGTCAGTTTTTATCCCGTTTGGACTCCGTTTGATATGGATATTCTGCGAAACAAAAAACATGCAACAAACAGGAACTGGCACTGGGCACTGGATCAATATGTTAGTCCCAAAAATAGTATAAAAAGTTGCCAAAAGTATATGAAAGTTGTAGAATATTGGCATGGAACAATCAAAAATTATAGATACGACGGAGACGTATCAGCATCCCCAAGCTTAATTCCTGCTCGTCCTCGAGTAGGTAAATGATAAAAAAGATAATTTTTGATGTGGAATGCTACCTAGCATAATCTTGATCACATATCTAATCATGGCATGAATATTAAGACACGAGTGATTCAAAGCAATAGTCTATCATTTGACATAAAAACAATAATACTTCAAGCCTACTAATAAAGCAATCATGTCTTTTCAAAATAACAAGGCCAAAGAAAGTTATCCCTACAAAATCATATAGTCTGGCTATGCTCCATCTTCACCACACAAAATATTCAAATCATGCACAACCCCGATGACAAGCCAAGCAATTGTTTCATACTTTTTGTTCTCAAACTTTTTCAATCACGCAATACATGAGCGTGAGCCATGGACATAGCACTATAGGTGGAATAGAATGGTGGTTGTGGAGAAGACAAAAAGGAGAAGATAGTCTCACATCAACTAGGCGTATCAACGGGCTATGGAGATGCCCATCAATAGATATCAATGTGAGTGAGTAGGGATTGCCATGCAACGGATGCACTAGAGCTATAAGTGTATGAAAGCTCAAACTGAAACTAAGTGGGTGTGCATCCAACTTGCTTGCTCATGAAGACCTCGGGCGTTTGAGGAAGCCCATCATCGGAATATACAAGCCAAGTTCTATAATGAAAATTCCCACTAGTATATGAAAGTGATAACTCAAGAGACTCTCTATATGAAGAACATGGTGCTACTTTGAAGCACAAGTGTGGTAAAAGGATAGTAACATTGCCCCTTCTCTCTTTTTCTCTCATTTTTTATTTTTTTATTTTTTTATTTTTTGGGCCTTCTCTTTTTTTGGCCTTTCTCTTTTTTTCTTTTTTTATTTTTTTCGTCCGGAGTCTCATCCCGACTTGTGGGGGAATCATAGTCTCCATCATCCTTTCCTCACTGGGGCAATGCTCTAATAATGATGATCATCACACTTTTATTTACTTACAACTCAATATTACAACTCGATACTAGAACAAAGATATGACTCTATATGAATGCCTCCGGCGGTGTACCGGGATGTGCAATGATCTAGCGTAGCAATGACATCAAAAAAACGGACAAGCCATGAAAACATCATGCTAGCTATCTTACGATCATGCAAAGCAATATGACAATGAATGCTCAAGTCATGTATATGATGATGATGGAAGTTGCATGGCAATATATCTCGGAATGGCTATGGAAATGCCATAATAGGTAGGTATGGTGGCTGTTTTGAGGAAGGTATATGGTGGGTTTATGGTACCGGCGAAAGTTGCGCGATACTAGAGAGGCTAGCAATGATGGAAGGGTGAGAGTGCGTATAATCCATGGACTCAACATTAGTCATAAAGAACTCACATACTTATTGCAAAAGTTTATTAGCCCTCGAAGCAAAGTACTACTACGCATGCCCCTAGGGGGATAGATTGGTAGGAAAAGACCATCGCTCGTCCCCGACCGCCACTCATAAGGAAGACAATCAATAAATACCTCATGCTCCGACTTCGTTACATAACGGTTCACCATACGTGCATGCTACGGGAATCACAAACCTCAACACAAGTATTTCTACTAATCCACAACTACCCACTAGCATGACTCTAATATCACCATCTTTATATCGCAAAACTATTGCAAGGAATCAAACATATCATATTCAGTGATCTACAAGTTTTATGTAGGATTTTATGACTAACCATGTGAATGACCAATTCCTGTCATCTCTCTAAATAGATATAAGTGAAGCAAGAGAGTTTAATTCTTTCTAAAAAGATATGCCCATGCTCTAACAAATATAAGTGAAGCAAAAGAGCATTCTACAAATGGCGGTTTTCTATGTGAAGAGAAACAGGCAATCCAAACTTCAAATGATATAAGCGAAGCACATGAAGCATTCTATAAAGCCATACTCAAAAGATATAAGTGAAGTGCAATGAGCATTCTATAAATCAACCAAGGACTATCTCATACCAGCATGGTGCATAAAAGAAAAATGAAAACTAAATGCAAAAGACGCTCCAAGATTGCACATATCGCATGAACGAAACGAATCCGAAAACATACCGATACTTGTTGAAGAAAGAGGGGATGCCTTCCGGGGCATCCCCAAGCTTAGACGCTTGAGTCTCCTTGAATATTTACTTGGGGTGCCTCGGGCATCCCCAAGCTTGAGCTCTTGCCTCTCTTCCTTCTTCTCACATCGAGACCTTCTCGATCATCGAACACTTCATCCACACAAAACTTCAACAGAAAACTCGGTAAGATCCGTTAGTATAATAAAGCAAATCACTACTCTAAGTACTGTTGCAAACCAATTCATATTTTGTTTTTGCATTGTGTCTACTGTAATATAACTTTTCCATGGCTTAATCCACTGATATAAATTCGTTTAGTTTCATCAAAACAAGCAAACTATGCATCAAAAACAGAATCTGTCTAAAACAGAACAGTCTGTAACAATCTGAACATTCACCATACTTCTGATACTTGAAAAATTCTGCCAAAATTAGGAAAAATAAATTTGTATAGAAAGACAGTGCAAAAAGAATCAGAACCATTTGACGTTCCAGCTAAAAATGTAAAATCACGCACTACAGCCAAAGTTTCTGTCCTGCACCGTACAAACCATCAAGCAAATGTAAACATCCTAAAGGCAAACCTTGGCACATTATTTTTATAATACAATGGAATTGTACAAGGGGATAATTATTTTTGTTGAAAAGTTTCTGTAATCAAGATTCACAAAGTTTCCGTGAGCATGAACAAAGTTCAAGGCTAGCTCCCACTTCAACAATGCTTGTCTTTCTCACTTTCGCTTTCCTTTTTGAAAAAGTTTTGGGTTCCCCTCTTTATTTTTGTTGTTTTTAAACTATATAAAAGCACTCAACAGAAATAAATGACTCTCTAAAACTTCCGGGTTGTCTCCCTGGCAGCGCTTTCTTTAAAGCCATTAAGCTAGGCATATAGTGCTCAAGTAATGGATCCACCCGGATCCCAAGGTATATCAAAGCCAATTTTAATTAACAATGATTTGTAATTTAGTAGTGAGCACAAAGTAACATATATCATGCTAAAACGAAGTCTAACTCTCTTCCTATGCATCGGCATGTCATAAAAGAACAATTCATGCACACATAGTAAAGGCCAATGCATAGTATAAACAGTTTCTTGCAATTTTATCGTATTGGAAACATAGAGAGGTGGAGATATAGTTCCTCTCTCATAATAATTGCAAGTAGGAGCAGCAAGCACATGCATATTATACTCATAAAAATCATCATGTGTAGTAGTAAAAGGCAACCCATCAATATAATCCTTAATAAGCACAAACTTCTCCGATATAGTGTAGTTTGGAGAATTCAAAAAGATAATAGGACTATCATGTGTGGGTGCAATAGCAACAATTTCATGTTTAACATAAGGAACTATAGCATCTGAGGGAGTCCTGGATTAGGGGGTCTCCGGACAGCCGGACTATATCCTTTGGCCGGACTGTTAGACTATGAAGATACAAGATTGAAGACTTCGTCTCGTGTCCGGATGGGACTCTACTTGGCGTGGAAGGCAAGCTAGGCAATACGGATATGGATATCTCCTCCTTTGTAACCGACCTTGTGTAACCCTAACCCTCTCCGGTGTCTATATAAACCGAAGGGTTTTAGTCCGTAGGACAACAACCACAACATACAATCATACCATAGGCTAGCTTCTAGGGTTTAGCCTCTCTGATCTCGTGGTAGATCTACTCTTGTACTACCCATATCATCAATATTAATCAAGCAGGACGTAGGGTTTTACCTCCATCAAGAGGGCCCGAACCTGGGTAAAACATCGTGTCCCCTGCCTCCTGTTACCATCCGGCCTAGACGCACAGTTCGGGACCCCCTACCCGAGATCCGCCGGTTTTGACACCGACATTGGTGCTTTCATTGAGAGTTCCTCTGTGTCGTCGCCGTTAGGCTTGATGGCTCCTACTATCATCGATAGCGATGCGGTCTAGGGTGAGACTTTTCTCCCCGGACAGATCTTCGTATTCGGCGGCTTTGCACTGCGGGCTAATTCGCTTGGCCATCTGGAGCAGATTGAAAGCTACGCCCCTGGCCATCAGGTCAGATTTGGAAGTTTGAACTACACGGCCGACATCCGCGGAGACTTGATCTTCGACGGATTCGAGCCACAGCCGGGCGCGCCGCACTGTGCGATGGGTATGACCTAGCTCTGCCGCCGAACAGTACCCCAGAGGCCGCGCCCGCATCAGCTCCGACCCTTAGCTCGGAGCCAACTGCGCCAATCGAGGACGGGTGGTTAGACACCGCCTCAGGGGCTGCAGTCTCAACGGCGATCGAGCCGAACACACAGCCTAATCCTTCTGCGCAGCCCGTGACTCCAAGGTGCGGACTTTTTTGACTCCGAATCCCGCGCCCCTGCCAATCGAATCCGATTGGGCGCCGATCATGGAATTCACCGCCGCGGATATCTTCAGCACTCGCCCTTCGGCGACATTCTGAATTCACTAAGGTCTCTCTCTTTGTCAGGAGAGCCCTGGCCGGATTATGGCCAACAGGATTGGGATGCGGACGACGAAGAAATTCGACGCCCACCCACCACCCACTTCGTAGCCACTGTCGATGATTTAACCGACATGCTCGACTTCGACTCCGAAGACATCGACGGTATGGACGACGATGTAGGAGACGAACATGAACCAGCGCCTATAGGGCACTGGAAAGCCACCTCGTCATATGACATATACATGGTGGATACACCCAGAAGGCAATGGCGACGAGATAGCGGAGGATGACCCCTCCAAGAAGCAACCCAAGCGCCGACGTCAGCGGCGCCGCTCTAAGTCCCGCCAAAGCAAAAGTGGTGATACCGGCACAGGAGATAATAACACTCCGGATAGTGCCGAAGACAACAACAATCCCCTCCAGCAAGATTTAGAGCAGGAGGATGGAGGAGCCAGCTCTCCTGAGAGAACGGCGGAGACGGAGAGGAGGATGACAATTACATGCCCCCCTCCGAAGACGAGGCAAGCCTCGGCGACGATGAATTCGCCGTACCAGAGGATCCCGTCGAACAAGAGCGCTTCAAGCGCCGGCTTATGGCCACCGCAAATAGCCTAAAGAAAAAGCAGCAGCAGCTTCAAGCTGATCAAGATCTGCTAGCTGACAGATGGACTGAAGTCCTCGCGGCCGAGGAATATAAACTCGAGCGCCCCTCCAAGAATTACCCAAAGTGCAGGTTACTACCCCGACTGGAGGAAGAAGCGTATGATACGGCTGATCGGCCACCTCGTGGCCGCGATAGAGAGGCATTCCAGCCAAAAGCTCAGCCTCCACCCCGACGCCATTCAAATAAAAAGGCATGGGGAGATACGCCAGACCTGCGAGACATATTGGAGGACAAAGCAAAGCATGCAAGATCGATCTACGGATCACGACGGCACCACTCTGCGAGACGATAAACGTCACGCCGGATACAGTAAAAGCAAATCCGGCCGGGCCGAACACAGCGGGCAAGACCCATTCGAGCTGCGTCGCGATATAGCCCAATACAGAGGCGCCGCACACCCCTTATGCTTCACAGACGAAGTAATGGAACATCAATTCCCAGAAGGTTTCAAACCTGTAAATATTGAATCATACGACGGCACAACAGATCCCGCAGTATGGATTGAGGATTTCCCTCCTCCACATCCACATGGCCCGCGGTGATGACTTACACGCCATCAAATACCTCCCACTAAAGCTCAAAGGACCAGCGCGGCATTGGCTTAACAGCTTGCCAGCGGACTCCATTAGCTGTTGGGAAGATCTGGAAGCCGCATTCCTCGACAACTTTCAGGGCACTTATGTGCGACCACCAGACGCCGATGACTTGAGCCACATAATTCAGCAGCCAGAAGAGTCGGCCAGGCAATTCTGGACTCGGTTCCTTACAAAGAAAAATCAAATCGTCGACTGTCCGGATGCGGAGGCCTTAGCGGCTTTCAAACACAACATCCGAGACGAGTGGCTAGCCCGGCACCTTGGTCAGGAAAAGCCGAAATCTATGGCAGCTCTCACGACGCTCATGACCCGCTTTTGTGCGGGAGAAGACAGCTGGCTGCTCG
>NC_053025.1:450161593-450178448 GCF_003073215.2 Triticum urartu | reverse complement strand
AGTCGCACTAACGCAAATATTTTGCAGGGAAACCATACTCAGGACTATGAATATGAGCGTGTTTCGTCAAACCGCCATCTTCATAAGACCAAGAACTACTCTGCTTATTCTTATGAGTATTATTGCCCTCCTACAAGATTATTTGCTAGGGCTACAAAGCCAAAGTTCTCAGATGCTGCACTTAGACTCATTGCTTCGAAGCCACCATTGAAGATGTGGGTGGCTAAGAAAGCTTAACTCTCTTTTGCAGGGAAGGGTCTCCAGCCGAAAATCAAATTTGTCTGAAGCTATTGCTGGGGACCTTAAACATCTTGCAAGGCGCAATATCAAATGCCCAAATGGTCTTATTATGTATTTTGTTCCTGAGTCGCTTGCTACTTGCCCTATCAGTCCAAACCTAGATCTAAGCTTTCATAATCCACTTGCTCGTCAAATGTTTATGCTTCACAATTCTCTTCGTGAAGCCTATCCCCCTAACTGCACTGTAGGGTATGACACTAGCTGCTTCAGAATGGATTATTGATAGTGGGTGTACTAATCACATGACTGGCAAGCGAAGTCTTCTCATGGACTCAACTTTACGTCCATCTGAAAAGAGTCACATCCATTTGCTGATACTGGTAAAAGCAAGGTATTGGGTCTAGGTAGAGTTGCAATCTCAAGGGATCAACACATGGATAAAGTGATGCTTGTTGAATCCCTTGGTTTCAACTTAATGTCTGTCTCAATGCTTTGCGATTTAAACATGATTGTGATATTTGGAAAATATCGTTGCCTTGTTCTAATGGAATCTAACAAGTCTCTAGTCTTTGAAGGGTATCGGAAAGATGATTTGTACGTGGTAGATTTCTCAGCAGGACCACAGCTTGCCGTATGTCTTCTAGCAAAAGCTTCTGAATGCTGGCTCTGGCATTGGAGGCGAGGGCATGCTGGCATGAGGAACTTGCACCCGCTTGCAAAGAAGAAGCATGTCATAGACATCGAGGGCGTCAAGTTCAAGAAGGATCACCTATGCGGTGCCTGTGAATCTGGAAAGATGACGAGGGCCAAGCATCCCTCGAAGACAATCATGACAACGACTCAACCCTTCGACTGCTACACATGGACCTCTTCGGTCCACTCACTACTCAACTCTACTACTACTGCTTGTCTCTAATGGGCTTCGTCATTGTTGATGATTATTCAAGATATACATGGGTGCATATAATCCTCTACAAGAACTGAAGTGCAGGATGTCTTCAGACGCTTCCGCCAATTCGAGCATGACACTATGGCGTCAAGATCAAGCACATCAGAAGTGACAATGGAACTGATTCAAGACTGGCCCTCGACTTATTGATACTTTGGGCATCACTCATGAGTTCCTCAGCTCGTACAACGCCGCAGCAGATGATGGCGTTGAACGCAAGAACAGAACACTTATTGAGATTGGCCGGCACGATGCTCGAATGAATACAAGACTCCAAGAAAGTTCTGGCCTGAAGCCATTGATACTGGCATGCATATTATCAACCGTGTTTATCTTCAACAAGCTTCTGAAACAAAACATCCTATGAGCTCCTCATGGTAAGAAGCCAAATGTCAGCTACTTCAAGTATTTGTGCCAGGTGCTGGATCAAGGATCCACATCACACTTCAAAATTGCAGAAAGCACATGAAGGTTTTATGCTTGGATACGGAAAGGATCGCACTCTACTAGAGTCTTCAACTTTCACTATAAAGTGGTTGAAACTGTGGATGTGCGGTTCGATGAGACTAACGGCTCGCAAAGAGAGCACCTGCCAAATGTGCTAGATGAAGTTCCATCAGTGAATCCATCAAGCTTATGGGAACTGGAGAAATCATACCGTCTGAAGCTCAGCCTGAAGAGGAACTCATCATCTCTGCACCTGATCAACCTGAAGACAATGCTCAGCCTGAAGACAATCTTCTGACAATGATCAGCAAGAGCATGTTCATCATCGTGTTGCAAATGAAGTACAGATTGAGAGAATAATTGACAGCATCAATGCACCTGGTCCACTCACTCGTTCAAGGGCAACACAACTAGCAAATTTCTGTGGACACTTCGCATTCGTCTCAATATCTGAACCCAAGAAAGTTGATGAAGCCTTCATGGACTGAATGGATTCAGCAATGCAAGAAGAGCTTCAACAATTTGAGCTGAATAATGTATGGGAACTGGTCAAGCGTCCTGATCCTCGTAAGCACAATATCATAGGCACTAAATGGATATATCAACAAGCAAGATGAGCATGGTCAAGTTGTCAGCAAAGCTCGTCTCGTTGCTCAAGGATACACCCAAGTTGAAGGAATTGACTTCGATGAGACATTTGCTCCTGTGGCTAGGCTTGAAGCTATACGCATACTGCTGGCCTATGCAAATCATCATAACATTCTTCTGTATCAAATGGATGTGAAGAGCACTTTTCTCAATGGCAAGATTGAAGAAGAAGTGTATGTTGCACAACCGCCTAGCTTTGAAGATCCAAAACATCCTGACATGGTTTATAAGCTCAACAAGGCACTGTATGGCCTCAAACAAGCCCCTCGTGCTTGGTATGACACACTCAAGGACTTCCTGAAGAGCAAAGGCTTCAAACCTGGTTCTTTGGATCCCACACTCTTCACAAAGACATATGATGGTGAACTATTTGTGTGCCAAATATATGTGGATGACATTATCTTCGGCTGCACCAACCAGAAATACAGTGATGAGTTTGGATATATGATGCAAGAGCAAATATCAGATGTCCATGAATGGGTGAACTGAAGTTCTCCTGGTCTTCAAATACGACAACAATGCAACGGCATCTTCAATACTCAAGAGAAATACCTCAAAAGATTGCTGAAGAAGTTTGGAATGCAAGACAGCAAAGTTACACTATGCAATGCCACTAAACACCATTCTGGGTCCTGACAACAATGGTAAAGAGTTCGATCAAAAGTATACCTCTCCATGATTTCTTTGCTTTATTTATGTGCATCTAGGTCAGATATCATGCTTAGTGTTTGCATGTGTGCCCGATTCCAAGCGCACCAAAGGAATCGCATTCACTAGCCTGTTGAAACGAATTCTCTTCGATATTTGCTCAACACCCCAAACACTAGGATTATGGTATCCAAAGGGCTTAGAGTTTGATCTAGTTGGATTCTCGGATGCTGATTATGCTGGTGACAAGGTGGATTGCAAGTCTACATCAGGCACATGTCACTTTCTGGGACGATCACTTGTATGTCGGTCTTCAAAGAAGCAGAACTGTGTATCTCTCTCCACTGCTGAATCTGAATACATTGCTGTTGGATCTTGCTGCGCTCAGCTTCTATGGATGAAACAAACACTCAAAGACTATGGCATTCATCTGAAGCAAGTGCCACTCTACTGCGACAATGAAAGTGCCATCAAGATTGCTAACAACCCAGTTCAGCACTCGAAGACAAAGCACATTGAAATTCGTCATCACTTTCTCAGAGATCATGTCATGAAGGAAGATATTGATATCATACACGTCAACATTAAAGAGCAACTGGCAGATATCTTCACAAAGCCCTTGGATGAGAAGAGGTCTTACAAGTTACGGTGTGAGCTAAATATCTTGGAATCCTCAAATGTCCTGTGATCAGGCACACATCCTAACACTTATGCATGTTGATGACTTAGATGTGCAACACACGAAGTAAAGTATGTCTTCAATCAATGAAGACTTACATTCTGAGTGTGAATACATTAACGTGGAACTTGACTTCGGAGCGCCACGATAGTTGTGCGCCGTGTCTGGGTCTAATACTTCCTATACGGTGGGTAACGCCACCACCAAATTCTCCTCTTAGAAGTGTTTTTCACATGGCGTTACATTTGCAAAGTCTTTGCATTTTGTTTGTCTTCAATGTTAACATGGCCTCATCTTTATCTTCAATATACTGATTTAGTTTCTGTCCTCTACAGCATTCACTTATAGCTATGTATTCACGTTGAATCTTTTGAACTAAGTGAATGTGATCGGACCCTAACCTTTCTATGCTTCCGTCTTAAGTCTCTCTATCCAAATCATATGCATTCTATTGAAACTGTCAAAACATCTTCTCTGCGTCCTTGTCAGCAGAAGACACAGAGACAAACATTAATCTGTTTTCAATGCTCAATCCTTTTTGCCTGAAACCCGGAGAAGTGGGAACGACCACCCGACAATCCAGGCATGTGTGGGAATGTGGAACAACCTCCAATGTGTTGCATGATCACCACGTGTCCTTCAAATGTGAACCGCTAGGGGCACCTACGTAATAACGATGTGCCATCCCTGTCTCTATAAATACACGCCTTACCCCAGTCATTATCTCTTCTTACACTCTTGCACAAACCCTAGCGCCACCGCTAGCACTCGACGACGCCGACGACAAAGTGCTTAGCTGCCACGACCTCATCGACGCCGTCCTCACGCCGTCCGCGGACATCGTCTTCTCCGCCGTCGCCATAAGTGTCCTCAGTCGCCAAGTTAGGGCACGGAAGATAGAACTACTCGGCCTCCTCTCCCACTCCGTCTAGTAGTTCCTCGTGTGGTAAATAAAACCTCCTTTTTATAGTCGTTTTGTTTCGATAGATTCATCCTTTTCAACCACAAGTGGTTTCTATTCCCACAAGTTGGATCTATCTCATTCTGCATCTCATAGCATGCCCAGTATGTTCACTTATGCTTCACAAATTAGTTAGATTCCTCACTTGTACTTATTCGTGGATTCGTACAAATCTGGAACCAACTCTCTACATATGAGTGAATGTCTTCGCACTATGAGGTCAATGTCTTCTAAACTAATTTATCTTCAAAATCTTCTGAGAATGCATATGACCTCTTCCCCTTCCCTCGCACCTTTAATGCTGTCACAGGTACATGTCCGTGGGAGAATCCCTTGGTTCTCATAGTCTGCATTCATTTGCAGAGTTCTTACAGCATCATATAAATTCTCCTGAATCCAGTTCTTGTCTGACCAGTAGATGGAGGACTTTGACATTGTTGAAGCCTTTCAGTCTAAACTTCATGGAAATAGAGAAATCTGCAAGGAAGGGTGGCAGACAGCGCCATGGAAACACCTCAAGAGATTTGCCTCCTAACCTCTATGAGCTGTACAAGACAGATCCAGAGGAGGACTACAATCAGCGGAAAACCCGAATCCAATGGATTCGAAGATATTGGGCAGAACAATGGTACAAGTACAGATTCGTGACCTAGGAATATGCTGAGAAGAATGCCATCAAGCGACCCTGGGGAGACATCTTGTACAGAAATCTTCAACCGAGGTCCAGAGCTGAAGCCATTGAACAAGGCTTCTATCCTTGCATGGTCCGTGGAGCACAGCCTGCAGATGCAGACCCATCTTCATTACTATGGTGCCGTGATGACAATCTGTTCAAGCGCAACTTCCAGTTTGCCAAGAACTTAACCAAAGAAAACAAGAAGTCACGGGGATTAGACTTCAATCCAGGCCCCTCTGCTCCTAGTGCTGACGGCACACGCGAAGCTGAACCCAATCTGGTTGGGCCCTTCTATAACTTAGAAGGTCTCATCACTCACATAAAGGTTCAAGGGGCAGTCGTGGATCAACCTGCAGACGACGCTGATTCTGACGACGCGCCTGCACCACCGAAGCCAAAGAAGCTGAAGAAACCTAAAGCTTCAAAGCCTTCCCCTGCACCAAAGGTTTCACGGGCGAAGCCTCTGGCCACTGCACCTCCTGAAGACAGTGTGCAGTCTGAAGATCTTTCACGCATCTCCAAGTCCGCCAAAGTGAAGAAGCCCATGCAACCCACTGGTCAAGCACTAACCCCTGCTGCTGTTTTGCGAAATAAAAATGACGCCATTGATCTGTCCAGTGACGACGATCTTGGCGATGACGCTATTGAGCAGTTGATCAAGAGCAAGGAAGAGGCGGAAATCTTCAATGACCTTCCTCTCCTTGATGTGGAAATCTTAAACAAGTTCATTGATGAGTGGTTCGACAGCCCAAATGTCAGCTTTGATGATCTCCAGCTTCCAATTGGCCTCAGCGTCGCCTTCCATGGAGCCATTGCTCCTGAGCTGGCTCTAGCTCAGAAAATTGTTGAGCTGAAGCATAAGATCGATTATGAAAAGGCTCAGTTCAAGAAGCACATGGCCAAGCTCAATGTTGAAGACATTCAAAACTTCAAGGTCATGATGCATGAGCTCAAGGAAGCATTCCACAAGAAACGTGAAGAAGCCAAAGGTTTTCATGAGCACATGAAGGATCTTGCTGCCAAATGCGTTCAAGAATACAATGAAGCTGAAAAGCGCAAGGCTTTGGGGCGACCAGGCATGACCCCAGAATGGCTGCCAAGAAGAAGAAGAAGCCAGCTGTGGCAGAACCAGAAGCATCAAGGCAGGAAGAACCTCGCATTGTCTTCCCAGCCAGTATGACAGGCTCGAAGCAATACTGAAGCACCTGAAGCCAATGTGGCCCCTAAAGCCCATGTCAACGACAATGCCAATGCTCATGTACCCCCTCCAAGACCTCATACAATTGAGCTGGCATTTGATCGTGGTCAGCCTGTTATGGTCGATGGCCCATTCTGGTTCCTCCACCTGCTGCGGGTCCACAATTTGACTATCATGTCAAGCACAGACCTCATGTCCAGAAGTCAAGCCAAGACTTCCAAGATTCTAGCACTGCAACCTCTCCTAGGGTCTTCAATGTGAATGGCTTCGTGGCACATAACACCTTCTTCAACAGCGCCAAGAATCCCATACACCAAACCCCGTATTTCCTCGGATCGGTTCTGGAGCTATCAGCAGCGCAGCTACTATTCTGCGTCTTATACAATCAAGGGCGCATATTTCCCCATATGCGTCTTGATACAAAGCTATAGCTGGCCTGCCTGTCTAGAAGAGCGTTGGATTGCTTCAGAGACGCTGGACTCCTGCAGTTTGTCACAGACAAGGAACACTGGAATGAAGAGCTTCTGTTACAGTTCTATGCAACTCTTCACATTCGCGGCTACAACAGGGATCCAAAGACTTGGGTCCTTGAGTGGATGAGGCAATGTCCATCATGAAGCCAAAGCTCTTGATATCATTGAGCACAGGCCTACCCACTCCTGGTGATATATGAACCAGGTTATCAACAACACCATAATGCTATGGAGAGCATTTTTCAGAAGCCAAACCCAACATGAGCCAAATGTTGAGCATGATGAAGCCTTTGCCTCACGACGCTGACTACCCATCTGAATTCTTTGTTGAAGACCTAGAGTATTTGCCTCGCACCATTTATCATATCATCAGAAAAACTCTATGGCTGTCAAAGGATATTCATCTGCAGGCGAAGCTTGAAGGAGCAGTGAAGACTTTGGTTTTCTATATCTTCAATGGCATCAGCTTCAATGCTCAAGACTTCTCATCAGGCAGTTGGCTGCATCTGGCTCCGACAATTTTTGGTCTGAAGTTCTATGCTCATGGGTAATGCATCTTATCAGCTTCCACTCCTGCATCACTATCAGCCCGTCCTGCGCGCATCATCTTGTAATCTTGCAGAGGTTGATTGTCTGTTGAAGCTATTTACCCAGAGCCTGCTAAGGATCCCATTTATATTCACAATGTTGATCACCAAAGCTTCACCCAGCCCATTGAAGGAGTTCAGGAAGTCTTGCGTGTTTATCCTTGCTAGCAATACACGTTCCCTCGCACTAAAACTGACACCACTGGAAGCACCATTGCCAAAGGCCTCGGAAGCGGTCTCGTGTTCTCAATGACCGAGAGCTTCTCGTCGCGCTTCATCAGAAACAGGAAGCATCACAACTGGCTTAAGCGTCAGATGCAAAGCTCTTGGTGGATGTCTTTCATTCGCAATCTTGCCACCAAGAATGCCTTTGTTACTCATGAAACCTGTCGGGGGTCTTGGAAGAGTTGACATTGCTTAGTGCTGAAGCTGATCTGCAGGACGATGGCTTCACCGAAAGATTCAAGTTTGACTCAACTCCTCCAAGGAATGCTCACTTGTGTCGGACTCCTCACTTGAAGACTCCGACTATTCGTCCTCAGTCGCGACAGTGAATGCAGAGTCATCGATGACCAAGATGATGCAACTTCACCTCCCCTTCAGCGCGTGTCGACACTGCACCAAGTTCTTCTGCACACCCGACCTCAACGACGACCCTGCTGCCTCGCCTGCACCTCATGGGAACGAGTAGGCCTCTATGTCTTCAAACCTTTTTGGTCCTCACTGAACAAAAGGGGGAGAAGCATATGAGTTGATAGTCTTCAAGCGGGTCCATATGGGTGGTTGTTTTCCTTTTTCCAAGTGCTTACAACTCTCGCTTTTGATACATTTGGTTCTTTGAGTTGTAACACTTAAACTCGATGGTCGTCTGCTACTTATTTGCTATTCTGTGATGCGATGATAAATTCCGCATGTGCGATGATAACTTCCGCACTTAGGTCATTTTGCAGACGTCCATTTTTCATTATGCATGTCATTATCTTCGTTATATCAAATCATGCATGATGAATTGTCATCATAAGTTGAAGAGGATCTCCACAAGTACAACCTGCCATGTGCATTTGCATTCCAAAAGCAAATTACTTATATGCACATCTTCAGGGGGAGCCTTTGCCACTTATGAAGACAATACACTATCCTTTACAATTTCACATATTTTATTCTCCATTGAAAACTTCAACCAGTTTGTCATCAATCACCAAAAAGGTTGAGATTGTAAGTGCATCTAGTGCCACCCCTAGTTGGTTTTGGAGTATTGACGACAAACCTGGTTGAGGGACTAATGTGTTTGTGAGAATTGCAGGATAACACAGGTAGAAGTCCCTCATTGATTCGGTTTTCCTACCAGAGATGACCCCTAAAAATGTATGAAGACATTGAAGTCAAAGGTGGTATGTGAAGACATTCACATTGAGGACTATGACAAAAGAAGACATCGTGTGAAGACTATGGAGCGCAAAGACTTAGTTGTTTCGTCGTTCTTTTTCTTCTTTGTTGAGTCATAGGAACCACCGTACTGTTAAGTGGGGTCCAAGTGAACCAGTCAGAATGATTGAAGTGATGCTTAACCAAAATCCTATGTCTTCGAGTGAAGAATGAGAGCAAATCTTATCAGAGCTGGATAAGTCAGCTTTGCTTGTAGCCCAAGTAAAGTTGCCGTGTGTGTTTGAAATCTGACCGTTGGAACATGTGTCAGTTCCTTAGTGACCCAGGGTCATTTCGGACAAATCAGGTCGGGTTGCCTAGTGGCTATAAATAGCCCACCCCCTACAACCATAAACGGTTGGCTGCTCAGAGTTAGTGTATGACTTTTGTCGTTTGAGAGCAACCCACCTCGAAGCCTTTGAGAGAGAATTCCTTGCGAGGACAAAGCCTAAACACCCAGAGCCAAAGAGTGTTAGGCATCACTTAAGTCTTCCTGTCTGTGTGATCTGAAGACTTATTACACTTGAGGACTGTGAATCCTCCAGCCGGTTAGGCGTCGCGTTCTGAGCATCCAAGAGTCATTGTGGATCGCGGGTGAACAAAGTCTGTGAAGGTTTGGAAGTCTACCTTGAAGACTTACCAGAGTGATTGGGCGAGGACTGGGTGTCCTTAACTCAAGGGGAATAAGGTGAAGACGTGGTCTTCTGAGTTAAATCTCAGCCTCCCTAACCAGACATACAGTTGTCACAGCAACTGGAACTGGTCAACAAATCATTGTCTTCAACGAGTCACTGGTTCCATTCTTCCCATCTCTTTATTTGCGGATTGGTCCTTGTGAAGTCATTGCCTGTTTGCATTATCTATTTGTCTTCACTATGTGACTGCTTGTTCTGTTTTGCTTCCTACTATCTTCCATCCTGATCTATACTGCCTAGCTGCTATTAGTCTTTGTGCTTTCATTCTCATTGAATACTTGACTATGGCTTTCTTGTGTAATCTACCTTCCGCTGCATGGTAATAGGTTTGATAATCTTCCTGGTTTGTCTTCATACTTCCCATGTTTTGAAGACTTTCATAAAAATCGTCTATTCCCCCCCCCCCCCTCTAGTCGATCACTAGCACTTTCACTTGGCAAAGATAGGTTCCAAGAGAGAAGTCATTCCCAGCAATGTGTTTTTGGAGCATATTCACACACCGACAGTTCAGGAAGATCCTTTACTGAAGAGCCCCCGTAGCCTAAGAGCGCCACAGATCCGACCGAAGTCGAGGTCCCAGCCATGGTCGACCTAATCATGGAGGTTCTAGTCATTACTCCTGACTGGACAGTGTCGTACATTGCGTACATCCTTAGGAAGGAACTCCTAGAGGACGAAGAAGAGGCTCGGCAGGTCGTCCGTCGATCCAAGGCCTTTACTGTGATAAGAGGACAACTGTTCAGAGAAAGCGTGACTGGAGTCGGTCAGAGATGCATAACGCTAGAAGAAGGTCGAATGATCATCAACAACATCCACTCGGGGACCTGTGGTCACCATGCGTCCTCTCGGGCCATCGTGGCTAAATCATACCGAGCCGGATTCTATTGTCCACGAGCAAATGAAATGGCGAAAGATATAGTCGAGAGATGTGAAGGCTGCCAGTTTTACTCTGACATGTCTCACAAGCCAGTGTCAGCCCTGAAGACCATTCCCCTCGTCTGGCCCTTTGTTGTTTGGGGATTGGATATGGTTGGACCACTGAGAACTGGTAGGAGCGGCTTCACTCATGTGCTTGTAGCAGTTGACAAGTTTACCAAATGGATTGAAGCTAAACCTATCAAGAATCTTGAAGCCAGCACCGCTGTCAGTTTTCTCAGAGAATTGGCATCCAAATATGGAGTTCCACATAGCATCATCATTGACAACGGGTCAAACTTTGATTCTGATGAGTTTAGAGCTTTCTGCGCTTCTCAAGGCACACGAGTCGACTATGCTTCAGTCGCTCACCCATAGTCGAATGGACAAGCAGAAAGATCGAATGGCCTAATTCTCAAAGGACTGAAACCCCGACTGATGCGTCATCTCAAACACGCAGCAGGCGCTTGGGTCGATGAACTTTCGTCAGTTCTTTGGGGTTTGAGGACAACTCCCAATCGATCGACTGGACGAACTCCTTTCTTTTTGGTCTATGGAGCCGAAGCTGTTCTGCCAAGTGACCTGATCCACAACGCACCCCGAGCCGAGCTCTTCTCCGAAGAGGAAACCGAGCAGGCCTGGCAAGATTCAGTCGATCTCTTAGAGGAGGAAAGAGAGATGGCCTTGATCCGGTTGACCATTTATCAGCAAGACTTGCGTCGATTCCACGCCAGAAACGTGAGGGGTCGAACCTTTCAAGAGGGAGACCTGGTTCTTCGAGTGGATCAACAGAAACCACACAAGCTCGCCCCGGCTTGGGAAGGCCCCTTCATCATCACCAAAGTTCTCCACAATGGAGCATACCATCTTTACAGCATCGAGCATCAGAAGGACGAGCCACGGGCTTGGAACGCGGAGCTGCTTCGTCTTTTTATACTTAAGCACTCGTTCGAATAAAATGTAATAAGAAGTACCTTTGTAATTTGTTCGTCAAAGACAAAAGCTTTTCAGTATTCTTGCATGATTGTTGTTGTTTTTACTTACCTCCGAAATCCCCCAGTGGGTGGGCTTAGCCGTGAATCCATTTCGCCTAAGTTCGAAAGAAAATCCTACCGAGTGATGAGCAAGCCTCTCACTCGGGAGGCTTAGCCACGAATCCGTTTCGCCTAAGCTCGAAAGAAAATCCTACCGAGCAGTGAGCAATCCTCCCACTCGGGGGCTTAGCTGCAGTCCAGTGCTCGCCTAAGTTTGTAAAATCCTACCGAGTGGTGAGCAATCCTCCCACTCGGGGGCTTAGCTGCAGTCCAGTGCTCGCCTAAGTTTGTAAAATCCTACCGAGTGGTGAGCAATCCTCCCACTCGGGGGCTTAGCTGCAGTCCAGTGCTCGCCTAAGTTTGTAAAATCCTACCGAGTGGTGAGCAATCCTCCCACTCGGGGGCTTAGCTGCAGTCCAGTGCTCGCCTAAGTTTGTAAAATCCTACCGAGTGGTGAGCAATCCTCCCACTCGGGGGCTTAGCTGCAGTCCAGTGCTCGCCTAAGTTTGTAAAATCCTACCGAGTGGTGAGCAATCCTCCCACTCGGGGGCTTAGCTGCAGTCCAGTGCTCGCCTAAGTTTGTAAAATCCTACCGAGTGGTGAGCAATCCTCCCACTCGGGGGCTTAGCTGCAGTCCAGTGCTCGCCTAAGTTTGTAAAATCCTACCGAGTGGTGAGCAATCCTCCCACTCGGGGGCTTAGCTGCAGTCCAGTGCTCGCCTAAGTTTGTAAAATCCTACCGAGTGGTGAGCAATCCTCCCACTCGGGGGCTTAGCTGCAGTCCAGTGCTCGCCTAAGTTTGTAAAATCCTACCGAGTGGTGAGCAATCCTCCCACTCGGGGGCTTAGCTGCAGTCCAGCACTTGCCTAAGTTTATAAAATCCTTGTCCGCAAGGACGGCGAGGTGCAGGTCGACCGCGGCCCTCTTCTCCGAGCTATGCCACAAATACAACGTACGCTCCATCCTTGTCCGCAAGGACGACGAGGCGCAGGTCGACCGCGGCCCTCTTCTCCGAGCTACGCCACGAATACAACGTATGCTCCATCCTTGTCCGCAAGGACGACGAGGCGCAGGTCGACCGCGGCCCTCTTCTTCGAGCTACGCCACAAATACAACGTACGCTCCATCCTTGTCCGCAAGGACGGCGAAGCGCGGGTCGACTGCAACCTTCTCCTCCGAGCTACGCCACATATACAACGGAGCAGACCCCAAAAGCAATTGCAAGTATACTCAAAAGCAATTCGGATAAATCCTAAAGTTCCAAGCAGCAAATCAAAAGTATTCGAGCATCAAGCCCGAAGGAGTTTAACAGTTACAACAATCACTGCATTCCGAGGCAAATTTAAGACGGTTCAAATCTCATAAGTTTGTTCACTCGGCAGGAGGAGGGCTGGCTGGTTCGACGAATTCATCCAAGTCGATCCCATCCGCGATCCGAGTGGCAGAAGTGATGAAAGTCTCCATAAAGGACTGGAAGTCATGCCTTTTGGTGTTAGCGATCTTGATCGCCGCCAGCTTGTCTTCACGGGCTTCCTTGCAGTGGACTCATACCAAGGACAGCGCCACGTCAGCACCACACCGGACGAAGGACTTCTTCCATTCTTGCACTCAATCGGGGATCTCATCGAGTCGAGCCATCAGAGATTCCAGGTCATTTTGAAGCATCGCCCTTGGCCAAAGCAATGAGTCGACTTGTGAGACCGCCACCTTCAGACGCGCGAGGTAACTTGTGACGCTGGCGACACGAGACTCCAGTCGGAGCATGTTCATGGCAGTTTCGTCGCAAACTGGAGAAGCGATAGGGTCCAGACCCGTCTCGACCCTTCCGGTTTCCTCGTCAAAGTCTTGACAGAATTCTGCAGTAAAAAAATTAGTGATTCGACCGGACAGGATTCGTTTGCAAGCATCAACACAGTCGGTTTAAAAGAAGTACCTTCCAGCATAAGATAGAGCTTCTTGGCAAGAGTTCTCAGATAAGCTTCCGTGTCATTCCTCTTGTGGACTGCAGACTCCAGCTTTTCATTCAGGGCAATTTTATCCTTCTTCAGACGACTCACTTCTCGGTTAGACTCATTGAGACAGGACTTCAGCTTGTTCACCTCCCCTTCCAATGCTCTGACTGAAGCCAGCTTCTGGTCTGCAAGGGCAGTCTTATCCTCGGCTTCCTTCTGCGTAGCTGCGAGGTCCGAGTCCTTTTTCTCCGAAGCCAACTTCATTTTCTTTGCAAAAGAAGCAATCGGATCAAACAAGAGATCGAAGAAATGTTTTAAAAGACGATCGACGTAAACAGTCGACATGCAGTTACCTTTCCATACCAGCAGCTTCATCTTGAGCTTTCTTCAAATTCTGTTGGGCCAGCTCCAAGTCGAGGTTGAGTTGCCTCTGCTTCTCCTCAAGTTCGGCAAACTTGGAAATGAGAGTACAAGATTTCTGCAGGAGGCAAAAGACGTGTCAATCGACAAGATCAAAGGTTATTTACTTTTGAGTGAATAAAACTTAAAGAGTTCACTTAGACCCCAGCCGACTGCACGCAGTCGACTGCGGTCTCGGGGACTACACCCAGCGGGTGCACTTGGCGTGCTCCCGCTGATTCAGACCCAACTCGACCGGTCCACCCGGGTCAAGTCAAAAAAAAACTATTCAGACCCCAGTCGGCTGCCAGTAGTCAACCGCGGTCTCGGGGACTACACCCAGTGGGTGCACTTGACGTGCCCCCACTGGTTCAGATCTCATTCGACCGGTCTGCCCGGGTCGAGTGGAAGAAAAGAAAGGAAAAATAACTCAGACCCCAGTTGACCGCCAGCAGTCGACTGCGGTCTCGGGGACTACACCCAGTGGGCGCACTTAGCGTGCCCCCACCGGTTCGGATCCTACTCGCCCAGACCGAGTAGAAGAGCGCAAATACCAAAGACAACAAAACACCCAGCGGGTGTACAGATTCGACGCAAACAACAGGAGATTGTATGGAAGAAAATATTTTGGGTAGCATATCCTGATAGAACAAGGTCAGTCGAAATTTTACTTACCTGGACATTAGCCCGGAGAGCAACGCTGGCGTCGTAAGCAGCCTGGCTATTCTCGTGCACCGTCTTCATCCGCTCCATCATCACGTTAGCCTGACGGATGGCTTCTGCAGCCGCATCCGACTGGCTTTCCAGAACAGGGTAGCTGGTGAAGAAGAGGGCAGACGACCCAGGTGCGGCAGCTTGGAGCTCCGGGGCGTGAGATTGGACGACTAAAGGAGACACCGGTACAGTCGACGGTGCAGGGCGCTCACTCGACAAGGGTACAGCGAAGGTTACAGAGGCCCCGCCCGTGTCTTTAGATTGACGGACGGTTGGTGCTGTCGTTGGTCCCTGCTGAGACGCCTTACCAGCCGCTACCTTTTTGTTCTTTTTGGGCCTAGGAGCCACATCTTCATCGTCGTCTGGGAGATCGATGACGTTGGGTGGAGCTACAGAGAAGTTCACTCGACCTCAAGTGAACCGCTAGAATTCAATCGACCGAGTAATCAAGAACAAGATCATAAGAGTTTTTACCTGGGTTGGAGGTAACCGCGTCTTCCATCTCCTCGTCTCGGTACTGGTAGGAAGAGGTTCCTGATGTAGTAGCACTGCAAATTTCCTCACTCAGTCGGTTATGTTCTGTTGCTCAAATCGACGAAAAGAACAGGTCAGATGATTACCCGGAGATGGTGGGGATGGTCACTTTGATTCTGGGCAAAGCCTTCGGTGGTTTGGAGGAGGTGGCCTTCGATGCTTTTGGCGCAGGAGGCGGCACAACCTTGAGCTGCTTCGGAGCCTTCTCAATCGGCGCTGGGGAAGACGTCCGGGGGCGCTTCGAAGATTGCCCAATCGGCGCGGTCCAGGACCGGGGTGCTCGCCGGGTCGTGAGCGTGCTTGGATCTCCTCTCTCTGCGAGGAGGCGAGTCGACCTCTTCGTCGTCACTCGAGTTGTCGCTCTCCTCGTCCTCCTCTGCATCCGAGTGCCACTCACCACTCTCGCCCCCGCTCGCTCCTTCCTCGACGTCTTGCTCCTGCACTCCATTGGGCATCGAGTACATATCAATGAGAGCCTGAAAGGACAACGAGCAAAAGAAATATAGTCGACCATCAACAAGGTGTCACACGGTGAATCGAGAAGATACTTGGCAAAGCAGAATCATACCTGTTCCGGCTGGCGCGAGTGGTCGAATGGAATCACCCTCCTAGACCCCCGGGGACTGTCTTTGTTGCTGGTGATTCCCCTCAGCCACTTCTCCGCCGTGTCTTCGCTAACGTCCTCCGGGTGGATCCGAGTGGAGTCCTCGAGTCCCGAGTACATCCACATCGGATGGTCACGGGCCTGAAGCGGTTGGATGCGTCGACTGAGAAAGACCTCCAGCAGGTCCATCCCAGTCACCCCGTTGCGGACAAGTTGGACGACCCGCTCGACCAATGCCTTAACCTACGCCTTCTCTTCTGGGATCACCCTCAAGGAGGAGGGCTTCTCCACTCGAGCCAGGAAAAGGGGGGAGTCTAGTCGACTGACCCGGAGTCGGCTGGTCCTTACAGTAAAACCAAGTCGACTGCCAGCCCCGGACTGAGTCAGGAAGGATCATCGCTGGGAAGGTACTCTTGTTCCTCATCTGGATCCTAAGGCCCCCGCACATCTGGATCACGTGCGTCCTCTCATCACTCGGGTTGGCCTTCTTGACCGACTGGGAGTGACAGGTGAATATGTGTTTGAAGAGACCCCAGTGCGGTCGACAACCCAAGAAATTTTCGCACATTGACACAAAGGCAGCCAGATAAACTATGGTGTTTGGAGTGAAGTGGTGGAGTTGAGCCCCGAAGAAGTTCAAAAAGCCACAAAAGAAAGGATGGGGAGGCAAAGAAAACCCGCGGTCGACGTGAGTGGCAAGGATAACGCACTCACCCTCCCGCGGCTGCGGCTCGGTCTCGTTCCTAGGGAGCCGTGCCGATTCATGGGGGATCAGTCCCCCCTCCACCAGGTCTTCGAGGTCGTCCTGGCTGATCATCGAGCGGATCCAGTCGCCCTGGATCCAGCCCGGCAGCAGGCCGGATCTTGATGAGGATCCGCCCCGGCTGGTCCTCTTACCCTTCGCCTTCGCGGTCGCCTTCTTCGCGCGCTCCAACGCCACCGTTCTCTCTTTTACCATGGCAACGGATCGAGTCTGAGCGAGGTTGCGATGCCGAGAGCGGAAGCGGGCGCAGCGGGGAAGTTTGAGGAAGAAGAAAGAGAATGAGGGCGCGCTGTTCAAAGCCCGGTCAGCTGTCCT
>NC_053025.1:450149543-450160593 GCF_003073215.2 Triticum urartu | reverse complement strand
GTCTTTGCTTGTTTTATTTTGTGTTTTAAGTCTTGATTACTTACTGGACACACCTATTTGAGAGAGTCAAAATTATGCATGACTTGTTAGAATTATTCTCTATGCTTCACTTAAATTTTTTATGAGCTATGGACTTGCTCTAGTGCTTCACTTATATCTTTTTGAACATGGTGTGCTTTAGTATTTTTGAAGAAATGCTCTCTTGCTTCAACTTAGATTTATTTGAGAGTTATTAAAATTTTCAACAAACTCTCTCTTGCTTCACTTAAATTAATTTGAGAGAAAGAAATATTATGCTCATGATCTTCACTTACATTTATTTGAGCTTGTCAAAAGCAACATATGAAAATTAGTTCCAAAGTGATTGATATCCAAGAAGGATATAAGAAAAAACTTTCATGAAGATCATTGGACAAAATAAACTTGATTCTTAGTAATAGTTTTGAGATATGATGATGTGATATGTGAGTTATGTTGATGAGTAATTATGCTTTAGTGAAAATATTCATGTTACGATTTGTGATTCTCTATGCAAGCATGAAAGTCAATAATTATGCAATGAGATTATGTCCTACTTGTGGTGCATTATTCGGTGTTAATTATGCTTAATGCTCGCTTATGAGATTATTCGTCTCTTGGTTGGTTGCTTCTCAATCTTTTGCTAGCCTTCATTTTTCACTAAGTATGATCTCAACTTGTGCATCCGAAAACCTTTAAACCAGTTTTGCCACATGAGTCCACTATATCTACCTATATGCAGTATTCTTTTGCCGTTCTAAGAAAAATTGTATGTGTCATCTCTAATTTTCAAAATAAACTTCTCTTTAGTGTGTTCGTTTCGCTCGCGAGCGGTCAGGGGTGGCTAATATTTTCCATGCTAGATGTGTCATTCTCATGATGAGTGTTTATCCACTTGTCATTGCACGAGAGTAAGGCAAAGGTATTAGGGATGCCCAGTCCTGAAATGAAAAATGAATTTACTTTATGTTGTCAAATAGTAAATTCCTTGGAAAGTGTTAGTATGGAGGGCAACCGTGGATACGGCTAGCCATGGAAAGTGAAAGTATGGTTGAAAAAGGAATAAACTTTATTTTCTGTTTGGGAACCGCCTATGATATATCCAGCATAGAAAGTGTTGGGAACTCTAAGTCATTTTCGTTGGTGGGATGGATACACCTCCCAAAATGTTTTTATCTCTAAGTTTTTCGCTTTGAGCTCTGGCACCTCTACAAATCCCTACTTCCCTCTGTGAAGGGCCTTTCTTTTACTTTATGCATTTTTTTATTTTTGAATTTGAGTCTCCATCTTCTCTTATAAAAGCACCAACTAGGAGGCAATACGATCGTACGTGAGTATTGGGTGTAGTTAATATGCGAGTGTGTTTCATGAATGGATCAATGGTTCAGCATGATGGGCTAGGGATAGCTTATTTTAGCATTGATATTTTGAAAGACATGGTTGCTTATTGATATGCTTGAGTATTTAAATTATCATGTCAAAACTAGACTATTGCATTGAACAATATAAAAGTCCAAATGTCCATGCTATAACAAAAAGAATATGATATGACATGATAGGCAGCATTCCACATCAAAAATTCTGTTTTTATCACTTACCTACTCAAGGACGAGTAGGACTTAAGCTTGGGGATGCTGATACGTCTCCAACGTACCTATAATTTTTTATTGTTTCATGTTGTTATATTATCAATCTTGGATGTTTTATAATCATTTTATAGTCAATTTTATATCATTTTTTGGTACTAACCTATTGACATAGTGCCAAGTGCCAGTTGTTTTGCATGTTTTTTACATCACAAAATATCAATACCAAATGGAGTCCAAATGCCATGAAACTTTACGGAGCTTTGTATGGACCAGAAGTCACCTAATGGGCCATGGCTGTGCCTGGGGGTGCTCCGAGGAGAGCACAACCCACCAGGGCGCGCCAGGAGGCCCAAGGTGCCCTGGTGAGGTTGTGCCCACCTCGGGTGCCCCATGGACCACCTCTTTGCTCTATAAATACCCCAATATTCAAGAAACCCTAGGGGAGTCGATGAAAATCAATTCCAGTCGTCGTAGAGTCCAGAACCTCTAGATCCAATCTAGACACCATCACGGATGGGGTTCACCACCTCCATTGGTGCCTCTCCGATGATGCGTGAGTAGTTCTTTGTAGACCTTTGGGTCCATACTTAGTAGCTAGATGGCTTCCTCTCTCTCGCTTGATTCTCAATACAATGGTCTCTTGGAGATGCATATGAATCTAACTCTTTTTGCGGTGTGTTTGTTGGGATCTAATGAACTTTGAGTTTATGATCAATTATTTCTTTTTATATCCATGAAAGTATTTGAGTTTCTTTGATCTCTTTTATGCATGATCTTCTTATATCCTTGTATTTCTTCTCCGATATTTGGGTTTTGTTTGGCCAACTTGATCTATTTATCTTGCAATGGGAAGAGGTGTTTTGTAGTGGGTTCGATCTTACGGTGCTTGATCCCAGTGACAAAAGGGGAACCGACACGTATGTATCGTTGCTACTAAGGATAAAACGATGGGGTCTATCTCTACATAGATAGATCTTGTCTACATCATGTCATCGTTCTTATTGCATTACTTCGTTTCTCTATGAACTTAATACACTAGATGCATGCTGGATAGCGGTCGATGTTGTGGAGTAATAGTAGTAGATGCAGGCAGGAGTTGGTCTACTAATCTTGGACGTGATGCCTATATAATGATCATTGCCTGGATATCGTCATGATTATTTGAAGTTCTATCAATTTCCCAACAGTAATTTGTTCACCCACCGTTTGCTATTTTTCTCGAGAGAAGCCACTAGTGAAACCTACGGCTCCCGGATCTCTTTCTCATATTATTTACCTTTGCGATCTATTTTCCATTGCATTTATTTTTAGAATCTATTAATCCCAAAAATACAAAAATAATTTGCTGCAACTTTATTTTATTTGGTGTTCGATCTATCAATCTACTACAATTTATCTCACGTTTGTTTGCCAATTTTTGGCACCGCTACCCGAAAGGGATTGACAACCCCTTTTACATGTCGGGTTGCGAGTAGTTGTTATTTGTGTGCAGGTGATTGTTTATGTTGTGTTGCTTGGTTCTCCTAATGGTTCAATAACCTTGGTTTCATATCTAAGGGAAATACCTACCGCCGCTATGCTGCATCATCGCTTCCTCTTTGGGGAAATACCGACGTATCTTCGAGCGACATCAGTAGGATGTAATTTCATTGCACAACTATTGACTTTCGTGCTTGCATAGGGAATCACAAACCTTAACACCAATATTCTTACTAAAGCATAATTACTCATCAACATGACTCACATATCAGATCATCATATCTCAAAACTATTACAAGGAATCAAGTTTATTTTGTCCAATGGTCTTCATGAAAGTTTTTATTATATCCTTCTTGGATATCTATCACTTTGGAACTATTTTTCATGTGTTGCTTTTGATAAGCTCAAACAAAAATAAGTGAAGATCATGAGCATAATATTTCTTTCTCTCAAAATTAATTTAAGTGAAGCAAGAGAGAATTTTTGTCAAAAATACTAAAGCACACCGTGCTCAAAAATATATAAGTGAAGCACTAGAGCAAATGACAAGCTACTCCAAAAAAGATATAACTGAAGACAAGCGAGTAGTTAAGTAAATAGGTAACTATTTGAGGACTCTCTCTTACTCAAAAACTTTCAAATCTAAGTATTTTAGTAAAACATCAAGGAAAAACAAAATAAAATGTCATTCTAAGAATATTACACATCATGTGAAGAAGCAAAAACTTAGGCTCAACCGAATACTAACCGATAATTGTTGAAGAAGAAAGGTGGGATGTCTAGCGGGCATCCTGTAACGCCCTCGATGCGGCTATATCTCCTACGTGTCGAGGCACGACTTAGAGGCATAACCGCATTGAAAGAAATGTCACAAGTTAGGCAATCTTCACAACATCCCATGTAATATATAGATAATAAAAGGGGGGATACATAGTTGGCTTACACTCGCCACGTCAATCAAAGTACATAAATAGCATTACATCATCCAAACACTCATGGCCTGTCTACGGTGCCAAAATAAAAGAACAACCCAACATGCGACACGGTCCCGATCGCCCCAACTAGGCACCACTACTGATCATCAGGGAAAGACACATAGTAATGGCGTGAGTCCTCGTCGAACTCCCACTTGAGCTCAAGCGCGGCATCTGGAATGGAGTGATCAGGCCCTGCATCTGGTTTGGAAGTAAACTGTGAGCCACAGGGACTCAGCAATCTCGCACCCTCGCGATCAAGACTATTTAAGCTTATGGTAAGGCAAGGTAAAAATGTGGAGCTGCAGCAAGCGACTAGCATATATGGTAGCTAACCTATTCGCAAAAGAGAGTGAGAAGAGAAAGGCAAAGCGCGAACGAGTAACTAGAAAGCAACGTGCAGCAAGCATTACTCCAACACCGTGTTCACTTCCCGGACTCCGCCGAGAAGAGACCATCACGGTAACTCACACAGTTGATTCATTTTAATTAAGTTAAGGTTCAAGTTATCTACAACCGGACATTAACAAATTCCCATCTGCCCATAACCGCGGGCACGGCTTTCGAAAGTTCAAATCCCTGCAGGGGAGTCCCAACTTAGCCCATGACAAGCTCTCACGGTCAACGAAGGAATAGACCTCCTCCCGAGACATTCCGATCAGACTCGGTATCCCGGTTCTACAAGACATTCGACAAGTTAAAACCAAATCCAGCAACACCGCCCGAATGTGCCGACAAATCCCGATAGGAGCTGCACATATCTCGTTCTCAGGGCACACTCAGATGAGACATCCTACGAGTAAAACCAACCCTCAAGTTGCCCCGAGGTGGCCCCGCAGTCTACTCGGTCGGACCAACACTCAGAGGAGCACTGGCCCGGGGGGTTTAAATAAGATGACCCTCGGGCTCCGGAAACCCAAGGGAAAAAGATAGGTGGAAAATGGTAAAACCAAGGTTGGGCATTGCTGGAAAAGCTTTAATCAAGGCGAACTATCAAGGGGTTCCCATTATAACCCAACCGCGTAAGGAACGCAAAATCCGGGAACATAACACCGATATGACGGAAACTAGGGCGGCAAGAGTGGAACAAAACACTAGGCGAGAGGCCGAGCCTTCCACCCTTTACCAAGTATATAGATGCATTAAGATAACAAGATAATATAATGATATCCCAACAAGTAAGTAATGTTCCAACAAGGAACGGTCTCCAATCTTCACCTGCAACTAGCAACGCTATAAGAGGGGCTGAGCAAAGCGGTAACATAGCCAATCAACGGTTTGCTAGGACATGGTGGGTTAGAGGTTTGACATGGAAATTTGGAAGGCATGAAAAGAAAGTGGTAGGCATCGTGGCATAGGCATAGCAAAAGAGCGAGCATCTAGCAAAGCAAAGATAGAAGTGATTTCGAGGGTATGATCATCTTGCCTGCAAAGTTGTCAGAGTTGACTGGATCCTCGAAAGCAAACTCAACAGACTCCTCGTTAGCGAACTCGTCTCCTGGCTCTACCCAAACAAGACAAACAAGCAAACAAAACACAATCAACCACGTGCAAAGCTCAAACAACATGATGCAAACATGGTATGCTATGTGGGATGCGATGTGTGATGCATATGCAAGACTGATAGGAATGAATGAACCTGGCCTCAACTTGGAAATCCAAGTGTGCCACTGGAAAGGTGAGATGAAATCGCTTGAAAACGATATAAAGATCACCGGAATCGGAGTTACGGTTTGGAAATGGCAAGCAATTCAAATATGACCACGGTCTGCGATATACACAGTAGCCATCTAAATGCAACAAGATGAACATGCTACAGCACCCAAACATGGCAAAAATACATGGCAGGGATCCACACATGATGCTTGGTAAAAGATGAACACTGAGCTATGGCTAATTCATCCATTAACAGATTCAAACAAGCATGGCAAAAATGCATAATGGCAAACAGATCTCAGACTTAGTGAAATTAACACTGTCTGGAATTTCAGATCAGGTAGCACACTTTGGGGCATGAAAACTATATGCTACAGGTCCTGAACATGGCAAAGTAAAGCATGGCATGGAGCTACTCAAAGAGCTTAACAAAAGTCCCTTAGTGACCTTGAGCCAAAAGGGATCAGAAAATACAATTGCAAGCATGTGAACATGGCAAAAACATAAACAGATCACAGACTTAGTGAAAAACTGGAGCATGCAAATCAGATATCAAGTAGGCATCTTTACGAGCTCGATGCACTCACTACAAAGCAAGTCATGGCAATCTAAGTATACACCCATCAAGAATACACATTATACAAGTTAGACATGGCAAGAACAATAACATAGCATGCACGGATCAACTACAACATCCTTGGCAAAATCGCTAACAAGTAGACAATCTGCCCTGATTCACGAAATAGCAAAAGTAGAGCTCGATTGACTCAAGCTAGGGTGCTCCATAATTGCAAACAAAGACATGGATGGATATAGCACTACAAGATTAACAACACATCCTTACTGATCATCCTCAAAAGAGGCACGGATCACTAGGAAACAACATGAACATATGGCATATTGAAATAAACAGATCAAGGACTTGGTGGAATTGCTAAGTCCCTGAAATCAGCATTAACGAATGCACCACTTTGCAAGCTTGTGCTAGTCACCACACACATCACAAAAGTACATGGATTGCACCTCTGGATAGATGGCAAAACATATAACAAATCTCATGTAGAGCTCAGGGGCATAGCATGCACACAATAATCATGGCAAAAAATGACAAATATCTAATTGGAGCAGCAGATCTGACAATTAACTCAAATAGCATTCTTCCAACAGCATTTCAGGCATCAATATGAACTCAAATGAAAATGATGTAATGAGATGAAATGATGTGCTCTCTGAGAGAACATTTTGATATGCTATATGCCCAAAACGGAGCTACGGATGCGAGTTACGGCATGATGAACATAGCAAATAGTTAGGGTTTCGGGGCAAAATCAACCGAGATGTTTTGGATCTGAGATCTGCACGCTTCCCGAGGTTCGCCTCGAGCTCGCCGGAGACGGAGTAGACCGCCGGAGTGGAAGGCTCGGGGCAGGCGATGGACTTGGGGCGGTGCGGCGAGCGGTGGAGAGGGGCGCCGGCGATGGGGGCGTCGGGCGGCGGCGCGGTGGTGGCATCGGGCGGTGGTGCCTCGCCGGAGCGGCGGGGCCGGCGATGGCGCGCGGCGGCGCCGGGCACCGCGGGGAAGGAGAAGGGCGCGGGGCGGCACCGGATCTGGGCCGCGGGGGCCTCCCGCGGGCTCGGGCGAGCCGGCGGCGAAGTGGGGCTGCCCGCGCCACGTGGCGGTGCGCGATTCGTCGAGCAGCAGTGGCGGACGTGTCCGGCCGGACTGGACGTGTCCGGCGCGACGCAAGGTGGCGGATCTAGGGTTTCGAGGAGAGGAGAAGGAGAATTTCGGAGGGGGTCTTTAAATAGGCATAGAGGGAGCTAGCACTAGTAGAAAACAGGGCTATGGTCCAGGCCGGCTCAGCCCATTACTCCCGGTTCGGTGTAGAACCGGGACTAATGTGGGCATTGGTCCCGGTTCGTGAGCCCAGGGGGCCGGCCGGGCCACGTGGGCCATTGGTCCCGGTTCGTCTGGACCTTTTGGTCCCGGTTGGTGGGACGAACCGGGACCAATGGGCCTCGCTCCTGGCCCACCACCATTGGTCCCGGTTGGTGGCTTGAACCGGGACCAAAGGCTCCCCTTTAGTCCCGGTTCATGCCACCAACCGGGACCAATGAGGTGCCTATATATACCCCCTCGCGCAAGAGCAGAGCACAGTGCTCTGTTTTTTCTGGCCGAGGGGGAGAGGGCTTTGTGGTGCTCTAGCTCACCTCCTATGCACATGAGGTGTTCGATGGAATGCCCGAGCCACACTACTTAAGCTTTCTCCTTGAAGCTCGACCTCCAAGCTCCATTTTCCTCGAGATTTGTCTAGATTTAGCGGTCCGTCACGCCCCGTCCCCGTCTTCACCGCCGTCGATCACCCGCGCTGATCTCATCACCGACACCACCGTGGTGAGCCTCTTGTTCTTATCTTCTTTCTGAAAGGAAAAATATTCTTACTTGTAGTTTAGATAGATACTTGTATCATTTTCTTACATTTATTATTGCATCTTATATAGTGCGATGGTTTTGGTATCCGCCCCCGTCGGCCCTCGTCCTGTCTATGATTCGGATTTGGTATGTATATTATCTATAACTATTGGTTCATTTATTGTTTATGAAAATTATGCCGACCAACGTGACATAGATTTTATTTATCTAGGATGTATGTGAATCGGAAATGCCAACCGACCCTATTGTCGAGAGGTTAAATTTAGTTGAAGAAGAAAACAATTTGTTGAAGGAAAAAATAAAAAAAATTGAGGAGGAGATGATATTGGAGTTGCATGTTGTGGATGTCGTCGATGATCACAAGATCAAGATGGATGCAATGCGCTTGAAGATCAGAAAGATTAGAAAATATGCCGTTCATACCGAGGCTTGGTAATCATTATGCCGTTGATTAATTGTACCTTGGTTTGCATTATGATCGCATTTGTTTTCGCATTGAAAGTTTTACATAGTTTCAATGTATGGTTTAATTAATTAGATGCTCTGGAGAGCCTATATGTTGTTAGATGAGACTATGTTATGCACTTTGTTTATGTGATGATGAACTTCTATAATTTGACACTTAATTATATATAATGCACGCAGATGAACCGGCAATGGATGTACGGTGACAGACACACCCGCAGTACATTAAGGGCGTGCATAGTTTCTCGATGCGGCTGAGGCAAACAAGCAGAATGGTTTTATGTGTTGTCCATGCACTGAATGTGGGAATACGATGTCTTACTCTAACCGGAAAATCCTTCACTCCCACCTGCTTTACAAGGGTTTCATGCCACACTATAATGTTTGGACGAGGCACGGAGAAATAGGGGTTATGATGGAAGACGGCGAAGAAGAAGAGTACGATGACAACTATGTGCCCCCTGAATACGGTGCTGCAACGGGGGGCTGTGAAGATCAAGAGGAACCAGACGATGTGCCCAATGATGCTGCACGGGTGAAGCTGCTGAAGATCAAGAGGAACCAGACGATGTGCCTGATGATGATGATCTCCGCCGGGTCATTGTCGATGCAAGGACGCAATGCGAAAGTCAAAAGGAGAAGCTGAAGTTTGATCGCATGTTAGAGGATCACAAAAAAGGGTTGTACCCCAATTGCGAAGATGGCAACACAAAGCTCGGTACCATACTGGAATTGCTGCAGTGGAAGGCAGAGAATGCTGTGGCTGACAAAGGATTTGAGAAGCTACTGAAAATATTGAAGAAGAAGCTTCCAAAGGATAACGAATTGCCCGACAGTACATACGCAGCAAAGAAGGTCGTATGCCCTCTAGGATTGGAGGTGGAGAAGATACATGCATGCCCTAATGACTGCATCCTCTACCGCGGTGCATACAAGGATCTGAACGCATGCCCGGTATGCGTTGCGGTATAAGATCAGACGAGATGACCCTGGTGATGTTGACGGCGAGCCCCCAGGAAGAGGGTTCCTGCGAAGGTGATGTGGTATGCTCCTATAATACCACGGTTGAAACGTCTGTTCAGAAACGAAGAGCATGCCAAGTTGATGCGATGGCACAGTGAGAACCGAAAGAAAGATGGGAAGTTGAGAGCACCCGCTGACGGGTCGCAGTGAAGAAAAATCGAGAGAAAGTACTGGGATGAGTTTGCAAAGGACCCAAGGAATGTATGGTTTGCTTAAGCGCGGATGGCATTAATCCTTTCGGGGAGCAGAGCAGCAATCACAGCACCTGGCCCGTGACTCTATGTATGTATAACCTTCCTCCTTGGATGTGCATGAAGCGGAAGTTCATTATGATGCCAGTTCTCATCCAAGGCCCTAAGCAACCCGGCAACGAAATTGATGTGTACCTAAGGCCATTAGTTGAAGAACTTTTACAGCTGTGGAATGGAAACGGTGTACGTACGTGGGATGAGCACAGACAGGAGGAATTTAACCTTAAGGCGTTGCTGTTCGTGACCATCAACGATTGGCCCGCTCTCAGTAACCTTTCAGGACAGACAAACAAAGGATACCACGCATGCACGCACTGTTTAGATGACACTGAAAGTATATACCTGGACAAATGCAGGAAGAATGTGTACCTGGGCCATCATCGATTTCTTCCGACCAACCATCAATGTCGAAAGAAAGGCAAGCATTTCAAAGGCGAGGCAGATCACCGGAAGAAGCCCGCCATGCGCCGTGATCACGTGCTTGCTATGGTCAATGATTTACACTACGTAATCTTTGGAAAGGGTCCCGGTGGACTAGCTGTTCCGAATGACGCTGAGGGACACGCACCCATGTGGAAGAAGAAATCTATATTTTGGGACCTACCCTACTGGAAAGACCTAGAGGTCCGCTCCTCAATCGACGTGATGCACGTGACGAAGAACCTTTGCGTGAACCTGCTAGGCTTCTTGGGCGTGTATGGGAAGACAAAAGATACACCTGAGGCACGAGAGGACCTGCAACGTTTGCACGAAAAAGACGGCATGCCTCCGAAGCAGTATAAAGGTCCTGCCAGCTACGCTCTTACGAAAGAAGAGAAAGAAATCTTCTTTGAATGCCTGCTCAGTATGAAGGTCACGACTGGCTTCTCGTCGAATATAAAGGGAATAATAAATATGCCAGAGAAAAAGTTTCAGAACCTAAAGTCTCATGACTGCCACGTGATTATGACGCAACTGCTTCCGGTTGCATTGAGGGGGCTTCTACCGGAAAACGTTCGATTAGCCATTGTGAAGCTATGTGCATTTCTCAATGCAATCTCTCAGAAGGTGATCGATCCAGAAATCGTACCAAGGCTAAGGAGTGATGTGGCGCAATGTCTTGTCAGTTTCGAGCTGGTGTTCCCACCATCCTTCTTCAATATCATGACGCACGTCTCTCAT
>NC_053025.1:450130426-450148543 GCF_003073215.2 Triticum urartu | reverse complement strand
CCCAGTTCTTCGAGGGCGTCCGCCTTGGCTTATCTTCACTCCAACAGGACGGCCACGCTGGCCGAGGAGGCCCGGCGACTTTGCCGGAGGGTCGTGACCAAGGTCCTCACCAAGATGGCGTACTGGAATCCCGATCTTGACTTCGCGGCCGCGATGAAGAGCTTGCCGGATGGTGCTGACCTCACGGTGCTCAAGGAGCGCATCAAGCCCATCACCGACTGCATCGACGAAATCAAGAGGGTGGAAGGCCAGCGCCGGGATTAGGCATCCCGTTCTTCTTCGCCGCTGCGGGTTCCCGACCAAGACAAATTTTATCTTTAGTTAGAACCGCAGCTATGATGTGATGTAATATAACTTTGAAGTACTCTTAATTTTCATGCATGTTATTTCCCCGTTCAATTCCTCTTTGTATGCGTGCCCTACGTCGATCGGGAAGGCTTGCCGGCGCGGAAGCCCCTAGCGGCATTTTGGGGACGGATCCCCATGGCCAGCCGGGTACGCGTGCTGCCGGACGAGCCACCTTTCCGTTTTGAATGCGGCCGCTCGAACTATCGAGCTTGACTCGAGTCAGAATCGGGGGCATTGCTGATCGCGGAAGGCTACTCTGTCATTCTCGACGCAGCCGCTTGAGCTGTTGGGCGGACTCGAAACAGGGCAAGGGCGTTGCCGATCGTGGTAGAGCCCCCTGGCGTGCAGGTTTCTCATACAAAGCAAATATCTCCGGGGGGAATAACCTCAAATAAGAAGGGTAGCATAAATACGGGTTCAGTGTAACTTAGCTTCTGTTTGCGATCGCTCGAGTGTCGATCTTCTGGCCTCCTTTCTTCTTCAAGGGTCACGAAGATGAAGGAGTGCCGGGCTAACTGCCAGAGCCGATTCTCACAACTCAGCCCATACCTGGCGCGCCAAAGATGTTGGTGGGAATGACACCTATGGGATCACAAGAATCCCTACTACGGTTGCGGGGCGCGGGGTCGTGAGAAGAGCGGATCAAACAGATAGCACACGGTTCGTTTATACAGGTTCGGGCTGCGAGGATGCGTAAAACCCTACTCCTGCTTTGGTGGATTGTATATCTGTGTTCTTGAGCTAGCTATGGGGCGTGAGGAGCTCCAAAAAGCCGAATCCTCCTCCTGGTCGCCTCAGGCCTCCTTTTATAGGAAAGGGGTTGCCACAGTGGCACACAGGAGGTGGAAAGGGTACAGTGATGTGAGGTTATCCCTTGCATTACATGACAGGGTGCATTTAATGCGTCTTGCCTAGGTGTCCTTGCTTTATCGGGGACGGGGGAGAGCCATGTCTCGTCCGTCGCTGCTCCCTCTCGTGTCGAACGCGCCCTGGCCAGCGGCGCCCGCGGTGCCATGTAGGCAGGCAGGCAGCTGAGGTGGCGCAGTGGTGGGTCTCCACGAAGATCTGCATGCCGCCACGCAGGTGCCTGCCCAGCTGGTTGGGTCGGCAGCTGCATGCGAACGGCGGTGGAGGTTTGACTGGCGTGGGCCTGATGGTGGCCCATACGGGTGTTCTTGGCAAGGGCCTTGCCGGGGCCCCGGCAAGGGTCTTGCCGTGGCGCCTGCTGTCATCCCCGGCAAGGCTCTTGCCGGGGGCCTTGTGGTCCTCCTTGGCTGGGATCCCGCCAAGGATCATCATCTTCTAAAGGGTGTATCTGATCTTGAATGTCTTCACAAAGATCTGCATGCCACCACGGGGATGTCTCCCGAATCCTTGCCCCATGGGGGCAGTGGACTCAAGGGTGACTCACTCCGTAGGTGTGGGGCGAGCTACCACGGCAAGGGTCTTGCCGGGTTTGCTAAAACCGCCTCCCGGCAAGGATCTTGCCGGGGGGGTCCGCTTCGTCCCCTTTGCTCTTTGTGGTCTTGGTCTTGGCATCGTTCTGCTTCTCTTGAGCTTCGGCCTTACCTTGGCTCACCTCCCTTGCCTTGCTTAGTGTGGTGGTGCCCGTGGCTCAGACTGCCCGTGCACAGTTATAGGGGTACAAAAAGTGTACCCCTCTTTTTGTACACCGACACTCAGAATTTCTCAGTAGCTTGATGTTCAGGATAACATCAGCCACACCCAGGTCCTTCATCTCAAAGTTGTGAGATAGAAAAGACTTGACCTCCTCAATGACCTTGAGGTGGGTCCCAAATATCAGTATGTCATCGACATACAGACACAGTATAACTCCTTCGCTCCCACCATAGCGATAGTATACAAATTTGTCAGCTTCGTTCACAACAAAGCCAGCAGATGTCAGAGTAGTGTTGAAATGCTCATGCCATTGCTTAGGCGCTTGTTTCAGGCCATACAAAGATTTCACTAGCTTACACACCTTTCCTTCCTGACCATTTACTACAAAGCCATCCGGCTGTTGCATGTATATTTCCTCGTCTAGCTCTCCATTAAGGAAAACCATCTTAACGTCCATCTGATGAACGAGAAGACCATGCAAGGCAGCCAAAGCGAGTAACACTCAAATGGTTGTCAGTCTAGCCACAGGTGAATAAGTGTCAAAGAAATCTTGTTCTTCTTTCTGGGTGTAACCCTTGGCCACAAGCCTAGCCTTGTACTTCTCAACAGTACCATCGAGCCTAAGCTTCCTTTTGAACACCCACCTACATCCTAATGGTCGACAACCATAAGGACGGTCAGTGATCTCCCATGTCCCGTTAGCCAAGATGGAATCCATCTCACTACGGACCGCATCCTTCCAGTAGTCAGCATCCGGAGATGCATAAGCTTCTGAAATGGAGCTAGGAGTATCATCATCCACGAGGTACACGAGGAAATCATCACCAAAGGACTTTGCAGTCCTCTGTCTCTTGCTCCTAGCAGGAGCTTCCTCGTCATCCTCCGTGGAACTTTATCACTTTTATGTTCATAATATTCCATCGGAATAGCAGGTTCAGGAGTCTCATAAGATTCCAGTCTAGAATTGCTTTGCATATCTCTCATGGGGAAAATATCCTCAAAGAATGTAGCATCCCTAGACTCTATAATTGTACCGACCTTCTGGTCAGGTACCTCAGATTTCACCACTAGAAATGTATAGCCAAGCTATGCTTGGCATAGCCAAGAAAAACACAGTCCATGGTCTTTGGTCCAACTTGCGCTTTTTGATTATCGGCACGTTGACTTTCGCCAAACAGCCCCAAGTGCGCAAGTAAGAGAGTGTAGTTCTTTTATTTTCCCATTGCTCATAGGGAGTAGTCTCATTATCCTTTGTGGGAACTTTATTCAGGACATGACAAGATGTCAATACAGCCTCCCCCCACCATGCCTTGGATAAACCCGATGTATCTAACATGGCGTTAACCAAATTAGTTAGAGTACGGTTTTTCTGTTCGGTAACCATTTGACTGGGGTGAGTAGGGAGGCGTCCTCTCATGAATAATACCATGTTCCACATAGAATAAATTGAACTCATTAGAAAAGTACTCTCCACCACGATCAGACCAGACTCGTTTTATTTTCTTCTCAAGTTGGTTCTCAACTTCAGCCTTATAGACTTTAAAGTAGTGTAGAGCCTCATCCTTAGTATTTAACAAATACACATAGCAGAATCTAGTGGAATCATCAATCAGAGTCATGAAGTATTTCTTTCCACCTTTAGTCAACACACCATTCATCTCACAGAGATCTGAATGTATGAGCTCTAGAGGTGCCAGGTGTCTCTCCTTCGCAAGCTTGTGAGGCTTACGAGGTTGCTTAGCTTGCACACACGCATGTCACTTAGAGCCTTTGACTAAAGTGAAACTCGGGATTAAATCCATCTTAGCTAGCCGCATCATACAACCGAAATTTATGTGACAAAGACGTGAATGCCAAACCTCGGATTCGTTCACATTAGAATGAATTTGGTTCACGACTTTATTACAGAAATCCTCTAGGGAAAGGCGGAACAAACCACCACAATCATATCCTTTTCCAACAAATAGTCCATACCGAGATACGACTACTTTGTTAGACTCAAATACTAAGTTAAACCCTTCTTTACATAGAAGGGAGCCACTAACGAGATTCTTCCTTATGGCGGGGACATGCTGCACGTTCTTCAGTTGCACGATCTTTCCCGAAGTAAACTTCAGATCTACCGTGCCAACACCATGAATAGAAGCATGCGAGACATTCCCCATCAGGACAGAACAATCTCGTGCGACCTTGTAGGAAGAAAACAAAGACACATCAGCACACACATGAATATTGGCCCCAGTGTCAATCCACCAATCGGTGGACTGACAAACTGAAAGTATGGTAAACAGATTACCATACCCAGATGCCGCATCATTGTTGCTTAGAGTGACATTCACAGACCTGGAGTCATGTGATGGCTTCTTGTACTTGTTTGGGCACTTGTTTGCCCAATGTTCATCTGAACCACAAGTAAAGCAGCCATCTATCTTTTTGTCTTTCTTCTTACCCTTATTCTTAAAGGTAGTATTCTGCTGGACAGAGTTCTTTCCCTTGAACTTGTGGAAGCTCTTCTGCACCACATTGGCGCTAGAAGAACCCTTTGCCCCTTTCACGTGTGAGTCCTTTGCTCTCGAGTTCTGCTCAACACTGATATGACCAATGACATCCTCAACAGAGAATTCACGTCTCAAGTGCTTGAGAGAAGTAGCAAAGTTCCTCCAACTAGGAGGGAGTTTTGCAATAATGCAACCCGCGACAAACTTGTCCGGTAACTCACACTTCAGGAGCTCCAGCTCCTTAGCAATGCACTGTATCTCATGAGCATGGTCCAATACAGAACGGTTATCAACCATCCTGTAATCATGGAACTGCTCCATGGCATACAACTCACTGCCAGCATCAGTTGCGCCGAATTTGACTTCGAGCGCATCCCACGAGTTTTTGGCAACGCCCATATGAATATAGGCGTCAACCAACTTGTCTCCAATCACACTCAGAACTGCTCCCAGAAAGATTGTGGTTGCCTCCTAAACGCCTTCTCCTATTCAGGAGCAATCATTTCTATGAGGGACACACCACCAACCCAGAACACGTTCATCGCTGTGAGCCACAGGTGGTCCTTAGTCTGCCAACGCTTAAAATGCGTCCCGGTAAACTTTTCCGGTTTCAGAGTAGTAGCAAAGCCTTGAATCGAAAAGTGCTAAAATAAGGTTTTTGGATTGTTGGAAATATTAGCACTTTTCCGATTAGACTTATCCACGAGTAAACAGTAAGCATGGCATAAAAGGTATGCATCTCATAGCGATACCTAAGCATACTAGCACGTGCAGAACATAGAATTCGAACCTTCTATTGAGCAGCACATATATGGCTAGCATAAGTACGAGTAAACGAGGGATGAAGATCATACCCTCCGGTTGGCCAGGCCAACGCGCGGCTGCAACAGCAGCCTCGTGTCGTGGCCTTCTTCTTAGCGGCGGCGTCGTCGGCCATGGTGTCGATGCAGAGGAAGTAGTGGAAGCAGAGGCGAACAGAGTTGGGGATGGATCGGGAGCAGTCGGTGTACCACTCCCGGCAAGGGAGTCGGCGAATACGCGGGTCCCGGCAAGGGTCGCATCCCCGGCAAGGGAGTCGACGAATCCCGGCAACGCAAGTCAGCCCACAGTCCAGCGTCTTGGACAGTGGCCCACATGTTAGCGACTCATTAATTAATCCCTGATTAATTAATTCATTCCTGAGCGGCAAAAATAAGCTTCGGCTCGTTCCCGCAACACTCAGTGGCGGGGCGCGGCCCGCGACGCGCGTGGCGAGGCGGGTGGCGGAGGAGGAGGAGCGCGCGTATACCACTCCTCTTCCCAAGCTTCCAATGGCAAGTGGTAGAGCAACCCTTATAAAGGGGTCTCAACTCTCCTCAACTAGTAAGGTGGGACTAAACTTCCCACCACCTGCCATCTCATACATGGGCCTCAAGATTAATCAGGGATTAGTGTCTTATATGAACCTAAGCCCATCCATAATCCAACAAGCACTCCTAAGCAAAAGATGAATAGGATGCTCCCAGTGTACTTCTTTCTGTTAGAATTATCCAATCTTACATTTTGTACGCAACACAACTTTGAATCAGTGTAGGTATGGAAGGCACCAGAAATTACCCATGAATCCTTGAGGGTGTGAATAGGAGGCAGCGTGGTCGCTAGATGGTTCACAAGAAGCAACGCCGACGAGGAAATCGCCAGCTGCCACCTCACCAGGTTTCTAGTGCTACAATCAGAAAGTCACCATCGGCTGCTTCGATCCCATCGTTGACTCGAAGAGCAGCGACCTGCATCTTCCAGCGCGGAGTGCCACAATGCCGGAAAAAGCAGGACACGCAGAAGCTCAGCGCATCCGCATTGCCACGCTGTGCAAGTCCCTGAAGATTTGTTCCGAGGGAAGCAGCGAGCGCGCTGGCTTGGTCGTGTAGATCTCGATTTCTGATGCAACAGACGCGATGCCAGGGCTTTTTGTTCCTGGTAATTTCGAAAAAAAGTGACTGGCGACACGACTTGCATGCACCCGCAATCCCCGCTCTTTCCGACTCCACTCCTTCGTCCTCCTCGGAACCGCCCCTCCCACTCCCACTCCCTCTCGCCTCGATCTCCTCCCCACGACTCCACCAGGCGCACAAGTCATGCCAACAAAAACCTCTCTTCATCCCCCGACACCTGGTTCATACACACACAAACTGCTTTCACGTGTGCTCTGCCCCGGCGTACGTCGATCGATCGACCGGTCCGGCCACGTCGATGGCGAATGCGGCCGGGAAGGCTCAGGCAGCCCACGAGGTGTGCGCGGCATCGGCGGGCCCCGGGGGGGGCGGGGGCCCCTTCCCGCCCCCGCCCCCACCCACTCCCTCTCGCCTCGATCTCCTCCCCACGACTCCACCAGGCGCACAAGTCATGCCAACAAAAACCTCTCTTCATCCCCCGACACCTGGTTCATACACACACAAACTGCTTTCACGTGTGCTCTGCCCCGGCGTACGTCGATCGATCGACCGGTCCGGCCACGTCGATGGCGAATGCGGCCGGGAAGGCTCAGGCAGCCCACGAGGTGTGCGCGGCATCGGCGGCCCGTGAGGTGTGCGCGGTCTCCTGCCCGCACCGCCGCCGCTCTCCGCGCCGCGCGCACTTCGTCGACTGGTACCTCGTCCTCGCCGTAAGTACATACGCATGCACGTCCTTCTTTCTCGTTGCGCCTCTGTTTTCGGCATCGTGTTACTTAACTTATTGTCGGGAACCGGTGGCAGATCGGCGAGGCCTCGTCGGAGGACGCCATCAAGCGGCGGTACCGGCACCTCGGTACGCATACATCACGCCACCGTGAATTGCTGCGTTTAATTACTGATCGTACATTCGTACATCGATGGTAAAATTGATTTGACATTCGTGAGCAGCGCTGCAGCTGCACCCGGACAAGAACAGGCACCCCAAGGTGTATTTATTCGCCTAAATGAATTTTTTTTGCCTAAATGCAATTATGGCCCCGCTGAGAACTTATATGCCGACTATCTGCAAGTCGCGTTCGATATACGTACAGACGCTAAACCGCTTCCCGTCTTTGACCGTCAACAACGAACAATCGTGGTCAACAATCTGACGTGGCACCCCACGGACACGTCCTGCCGGTAGACGCCACACCGTCGTCGCCACTAACAATGTACTCCAGAGCACGTTAGTTACAATCTAGTCGTGTTGTTGCAACTAACATTGTCAACCGCACTAACATCATGTTAGCACGCCCGATGCACACGTAACGCGGCAACCAAATAGTCGTGTCAACGACAGAGAGCACCGCTATCAAGCAGACGTGCTTGTTTTGTTTCCAACCCCATATAATGTGTTGTGACAACTTAGCAAACGTGTCAAACAATTAGTCGTCATTCTTCACGATGCACGGAAAGTTGTTAGCAGTCTTCTTTATCATTAAGGGCTGTTTGGTTCTAGATCTAACCATGCCACACTTTACCATACAATATTGCCACACTTGTCTAAGGTTAGTTCTTCAAAATGAGAGCCACAAGTTGGCAAGCCTAAGGGATTCTTGCCACACTTTTTGAGTGTATGTGATGTGGGACCCTAATGTGGCTTGTCTAAGGTGTGGCTTGGACCAAACACTCATCCAAGTTGATCAAACTTGCCTAACCTTAGATGTGGCAACCTTAGGCAAATTTAGTCTCAAACCAAACAGTCCCTAAGACAACCACCAATAAGCCGTCCCTCGACCGGCACGCCATCATTTGGGAAGTCGTGTCAAAAACCTCAAAGTCCATTGTCCATGGAAGTGGTGGGCTCTTCTGCTGGGCCGAGCAGTTTTGCTGGACGCCATTCCATGGCTTTGCGCTCCCCTCCCTAGTCTGTGTCCGCATGCACAAGGTGCCAATTCTTTGTGCAGGTCCAAGAGTTGGGTGGCCAAATTGTTCTTGGGAAAGGCTGGCGCTCGTTCTGCCAGAAGCACAAGATTGAGCAATTCGGCGTCGTCGTCCTGCATCTCACCGGCGAGGGCTTTACCGTGAAGGTATTCGAGCCTATGACTTCCTTGAGAAAATGCTACATTTGCGACATTTGCAACGAGCAGATGCAATCCTACCTTAATTATAGGAGTGCCATGAGTACCTTAACTGCCTATATATTGTTGTGCGAACAGCACCTGATGTTCTGCAGTTAATCAACATCTTGCATTGCTGTGTCTGAACTGTATTTTGTGGTAATGCTTGAACAGTTGATTGATGTGTTTGTCAGTATTGTTTTCCTTGTATAAATTGATTTCCCCTTCAAAGATAGATATAACTTTGTCAATTGTGTTTGCATAAGTGGGCGTAGAATTCCTTGGTTCTAATATTTTTTTCCTTGTATACCCATCTTTAGAATTATGGTAGCCCCCGACAAATGTTGAAGTTTGTGCATGTCATACCGTGTCGACCAACATTTTTTTTTCTTGTATAGACCCCGGCTTCGAAAAACTAAGGTAATCCCACATCATACCGTGTCAACACACTATGTTAACTTCAACATATATGCGTTAAGTATCTTGCTCAATGCCTCAAGTTGAGCACCTACGTCCATTTCTTTGAAGCAACTCTTAGCTTACCTATAAGCCGGCAAACGTTCAATTTCTAAAATGAACTTTGCTGGAAGGCTTCAAGATTGGGTGTCAAAAAGAAAATGGACTTTCATGTTTTGTTGGAGTTGCAACATGCCAGCCCCTCTCTTCACTCTCAACTGGATTTGACGCTCCCAGACAATTTTATGCTCCTCACTGGGTTTTTACACTCCCTTCTTCCTCACACGGATGCCTCTCAAGAATACACACGCACACATTACACTCTTCAACAACGAATGTCTGGGCGCTCGCTAGGGCATGCCACGTCGTCACCGAAAAAAGGCAACTAGGCGACGCTTCGTGGTTGGCTACTTGTTGCCATTGGCCCACATGGCCCTTGTTAGTTCGACCGACTCGGTCGAGAGGTTGCCTTCATAGGGAAGCTTTCTGCCGCATACATTGCCTATCCCTTGAGTGGCGCCTTGGCATCTAGGGTTGCGGTTGCCGAAGGCTCCACTGGCTCATCGACAGGAAGAGGGCATCTCCAACTCTCCTCTCCTCCTCATCTCCTCGCGTGCAGGTATTTTGTCCTTCTCCCTCCACCGCCGCCACCACTCCTTCGTTGCTAATATGTGAGTGCTCTATGAATCCAACCCTTCCATATTCGGGTCTCGACGCCTGCATCTAGCATTTGCAGCGCCACCATGGCAGATCCTGCACTTGCGGGTGGTCAAGCAAGCCGACCAAGCCCGTGGAGGTAGGAGGAGGCCTTGGGGAATAGGCATGATGACAGCGGCCAGCCATCGGCGGAACCGCACTGCCATTTCCCATCTCCTGGTGCTCACTAGGTGGAGCATGGATTCGGCGATGTGCATCTGCTAAATGAACCGCCCGTCCGGTCACCTTCGTACAAGGTATGCATAGGTTTTGTTTTGTTGTCAACTCAAGTGGTGATTCTTTGATGGGTTCAAACTGCCAATTTGATAGGCCTACAGAAGAAGAGCAGAGAATATCCCACTTCCTTTACATCTACAATCGAATTTACAGGTAATTGTTCCATGGAGTTCAAGTATTTGTCAAATTGCTTACAAAGAATATAAATGCAATGTTGATAGGTTTATTGATATGCCTCGTATGCAAGCTCTTGGACCCAATGCAGAAGTTTTCTGTTGTGGAAAAAAGATGTCAGTTTCCTCTATCAATGTTGGCAAAGTAAATCTTATATTAGAGGTGAAACTTAATATTTCTTGACCTTTCAGATCCTAAAATCACGTGGATTTGCCCTCAGAAGGGATAGTAGTTGGTAATGTTCTTTTGCGAAGTATTTGTCGTGATTTCTTTTCTCAAGAAGGCACTAGTATGTACAACACAACATAACATTTGGACCGGGCAACATTGACTCTACTAGCTTGTTGAACGATGAAACATTAGCCACCAATGCTTTATTTTACATGATCTTTGTAACAATAAGTTGTACATTGCTAGATGTATCACTATAATATATAAGCTAGAAATTCAATGAGGTTCACCCTTCTCAAATACAAAAGGCTCAGGAAATCCGTCCTTTGTATAAAAGTTCATCCTCTTAACTACCAGAGGACAAGGCGGATAATCAAGGGATGATCGACTATTGACCTACCGAAGGACACATAACTTCATGTAGACGCTACCACCCAAGTCCTTTATAAGGATAAAGGTAGGCTTCCCCAAAAAACCTTGAATAGCATGTTCCTCATTTCACTTCTTTGTCTTCGAATTTCCCAATCTTACTTGTTCATCGTTTGTTGTGTCTCCTCAGAATAAATATTTGAGTTTGATAAAATGGCATAGTAGGCACCGGGAATCATCCATTGATGATAAGAACTAAAGCATGCACATTTGCCCGATGTGTATCCATTCAACCAGATGGGTCTGCTCAGTCAAATGTTCACCATCCACTAGCTGGGTTGTCCACCTGTAATGTACGCCAAATTCTCACTACATACGTCGTACTGAGGAAGCAGTAGCGTCATCTGCTGTTTTGACTATTTACATGGTGTGCGCTAGAACAAGACGCCATAGCAACTTCTGTTGGGGAACGTAGTAATTTCAAAATTTTCCTACGCACACGCAAGAATCATGGTGATACATAGCAACGAGGGGAGAGTGTGATCTACGTACCTTGTAGATGACAACGGAAGCGTTTGGTTGATGTAGTCGTACGTCTCCACGGCCCGACCGATCAAGCACCGAAACTACGGCACCTCCGAGTTCTAGCACACGTTCAGCTCGATGACGATCCCCGGACACCGATCCAGCAAATTGCATCGGGGAAGAGTTCCGTCAGCACGACGGCGTGGTGACGATCTTGATGTACTACCGTCGCAGGGCTTCGCCTAAGCACCGCTACAATATTATCGAGGACTATGGTGGAAGGGGGCACCGCACACGGCTAAGAATATGATCACGAAGATCAACTTGTGTGTTTCTGGGGTGCCCCTACCTCCGTATATAAAGGACTAAAGGGGGGGTGCGGCCGGCCTAGGAGAGGCGCGCCAGGAGAGTCCTACTCCCTCTGGGAGTAGATTCCCCCCCCCCAATCCTAGTTGGAATAGGATTCGCGGAGGGGGGGAAAGAGAGAAGGTGGCCGGCCCCCTCTCCTTGTCCTATTCGGACCAAGGGAGGGGAGGGGCGCGCGGCCCCCATGTTGGGCTGCCTCTTCTCTTTTCCACTAAGGCCCACTATGGCCTATATAGCTCCCGGGGGGTTCGGTAACCTCCCGGTACTCCGGTAAAATCCCGATTTCACCCGGAACACTTCCGATATCCAAACATAGGCTTCCAATATATCAATCTTTATGTCTCGACCATTTCGAGACTCCTCGTCATGTCCGTGATCACATCCGGGACTCCGAACAAACTTCGGTACATCAAAATGCATAAACTCATAATATAACTGTCATCGTAACCTTAAGCGTGCGGACCCTACGGGTTCGAGAACAATGTAGACATGACCGAGACATGTCTCCGGTCAATAACCAATAGCGGAACCTGGATGCTCATATTGGCTCCTACATATTCTACGAAGATCTTTATCGGTCAGACCGCATAACAACATACGTTGTTCCCTTTGTCATTGGTATGTTACTTGCCCGAGATTCGATCGTCGGTATCTCAATACCTAGTTCAATCTCGTTACCGGCAAGTCTCTTTACTCGTTCTGTAATACATCATCCCACAACTAACTCATTAGTTGCAATGCTTGCAAGGCTTAAGTGATGTGCATTACCGAGAGGGCCCAGAGATACCTCTCCGACAATCGGAGTGACAAATCCTAATCTCGAAATACGCCAACCCAACATGTACCTTTGGAGACACCTGTAGAGCTCCTTTATAATCACCCAGTTACGTTGTGACGTTTGGTAGCACACAAAGTGTTCCTCCGGCAAACGGGAGTTGCATAATCTCATAGTCATAGGAACATGTATAAGTCATGAAGAAAGCAATAGCAACATACTAAACGATCGGGTGCTAAGCTAATGGAATGGGTCATGTCAATCAGATCATTTACTTAATGATGTGATCCCGTTAATCAAATAACAACTCTTTGTTCATGGTTAGGAAACATAACCATCTTTGATTAACGAGCTAGTCAAGTAGAGGCATACTAGTGACACTTTGTTTGTCTATGTATTCACACATGTATTATGTTTCCGGTTAATACAATTCTAGCATGAATAATAAACATTTATCATGATATAAGGAAATAAATAATAACTTTATTATTGCCTCTAGGGCATATTTCCTTCAGTCTCCCACTTGCACTAGAGTCAATAATCTAGTTCACATCGCCATGTGATTTAACATCAATAGTTCACATCACCATGTGATTAACACCCATAGTTCACATCGTCATGTGACCAACACCCAAAGGGTTTACTAGAGTCAATAATCTAGTTCACATCGCTATGTGATTAATACCCAAAGAGTACTAAGGTGTGATCATGTTTTGCTTGTGAGGGAAGTTTAGTCAACGGGTCTGCTACATTCAGATCCGTATGTATTTTGCAAATTTCTATGTCAACAATGCTCTGCACGGAGCTACTCTAGCTTATTGCTCCCACTTTCAATATGTATCTAGATCGAGACTTAGAGTCATCCAGATCTGTGTCAAAACTTGCATCGACGTAACTTTTTACGACGAACCTTTTTGTCACCTCCATAATTGAGAAATATTTCCTTATTCCACTAAGGATAATTTTGACCGCTGTCCAGTGATCTACTCTTAGATCACTATTGTACTCCCTTGCTTAACACAGTGTAGGGTATACACTAGATCTGGTAGACAGCATGGCATACTTTATAGAACTATGGCTGAGGCATGGGGAATGACTTTCATTCTATTTCTATCTTCTGCCGTGGTCGGGTTTTGAGTTTTACTCAATTTCACACCTTGCAACACAGGCAACAACTCTTTCTTTGACTGTTCCATTTTGAACTACTTCAAAATCTTGTCAAGGTATGTACTCATTGAAAAACTTATCAAGCGTCTTGATCTATCTCTATAGATCTTGATCCTCAATATGTAAGCAGCTTTACCGAGGTTTTTCTTTGAAAAACTCCTTTCAAATATTCCTTTATGCTTTCCAGAAAATTATACATTATTTCTGATCAACAATATGTTGTTCACATATACTTTATCAGAAATGTTGTAGTGCTCCCACTCACTTTCTTGTAAATACAGGCTTCACCGTAAGTCTGTATAAAACTATATGCTTTGATCAACTTATCAAAGCATATATTCCAACTTTGAGATGCTTGCACCAGTCCACAGATGGATCATTGGAGCTTGCATATTTTGTTAACACCTTTATGATTGACAAAACCTTCTGGTTGCATCATATACAACTCTTCTTTAAGAAATCCATTAAGGAATGCAGTTTTGTTTATCCATTTGCCAGATTTCATAAAATGCGGCAATTTCTAACATGATTCGGACAGACTTAAGCATATATACGAGTGAGAAAATCTCATCGTAGTCAACACCTTGAACTTGTCGAAAACCTTTTACGACAATTCTAGCTTTGTAGATAGTAACACTACTATTAGCGTCCTTCTTCCTCTTGAAGATCCATTGATTCTCAATTGCTTGCCGATCATCGGGCAAGTCAAACAAAGTCCATACTTTGTTCTCATACATGGACTCATCTCAGATTTTATGCTCTCAAGCCATTTCGTGGAATATGGGCTCATCATCGCTTCCTCATAGTTCGCTAGTTTCGTCATGGTCAAGTTAACATGACTCATAGTTGTTTTTTTTTTTTTTTTTTTTTTTTTTTTTTTTTTTTTTTTTTTTTTTTTTTTTTTTTTTTTTTTTTTTTTTTTTTTTTTTTTTTTTTTTTTTTTTTTTTTTTTGTTTTTTTTTTTTTTTTTTTTTTTTTTTTTTTTTTTTTTTTTTTTTTTTTTTTTTTTTTTTTTTTTTTTTTTTTTTTTTTTTTTTTTTTTTTTTTTTTTTTTTTTTTTTTTTTTTTTTTTTTTTTTTTTTTTTTTTTTTTTTTTTTTTTTTTTTTTTTTTTTTTTTTTTTTTTTTTTTTTTTTTTTTTTTTTTTTTTTTTTTTTTTTTTTTTTTTTTTTGTTTTTTTTTGTTTTTTTTTTTTTTTTTTTTTTTTTTTTTTTTTTTTTTTTTTTTTTTTTTTTTTTTTTTTTTTTTTTTTTTTTCTTTTTTTTTTTTTTTTTTTTTTTTTTTTTTTTTTTTTTTTTTTTTTTTTTTTTTTTTTTTTTTTTTTTTTTTTTTTTTTTTTTCTTTTTTTTCAGAACAGTGATTACCGTACCACTCTGGTGCGGATCTCACTCTGGTTTACCTACGAGGTTCGGTAGTAACTTGATCTGAAGTTACATGATCATCATCATTAGCTTCCTCACTAATTGGTGTAGGTAGTCACAGGAACAGATTTCTATGATGAACTACTTTCCAATAAGGGAGCAGGTACAGTTACCTCATCAAGTTCTACTTTCCTCCCACTCACTTCTTTCGAGAGAAACTCCTTCTCTAGAAAATCTCTTAGCAACAAAAATCTTGCCTTCGGATCTGTGATAGAAGGTGTACCCAACATTCTCCTTTGGGTATCCTATGAAGACATATTTCTCCGATTTGGATTTGAGCTTATCAGGATGAAACTTTTTCATAAGCATCAACCCCAAACTTTTAAGAAACGACAACTTGGTTTCTTGCCAAACCACAGTTCAGGATGTTGTCGTCTCAACGGATTTAGATGGTGCCCTATTTAACGTGAATGCAGCTGTCTCTAATGCATAACCCCAAAACGATAGTGGTAGATCGGTAAGAGACATCATAGATCGCACCATATCTAATAAAGTACGGTTATGACGTTCGGACACACCATTATGCTGTGGTGTTCCAGGTGCGTGAGTAGTGAAACTATTTCACATTGTTTTTAACTGAAGGCCAAACTTCGTAACTCAAATATTTTACTCTGCGATCATATCGTAGAAACTTTTATTTTTGTTACGATGATTCTCCACTTCACTCTGAAATTCTTTGAACTTTTCAAATGTTTCAGACTTGTGTTTCAAGTTAGATATACCCATATCTGCTCAAATCATCTGTGAAGGTCAGAAAATAATGATACCCGCCGCGAGCCTCAACACTCATCGGACTCATACATCAGTATGTATTATTTCCAATAAGTCAGTTGCTCGCTCCATTGTTCCGGAGAACGGAGTTTTAGTCATCTTGCCCATGAGGCATGGTTCGCAAGCATAAAGTGATTCATAATCAAATGATTCCAAAACCATCAGCATGGAGTTTCTTCATGCGCTTTACACCAATATGACCTAAACGGCAGTGCCACAAATAAGTTGCACTATCATTATTAACTTTGCATCTTTTGGTTTCAATATTATGATTATGTGTATCACTACGATCGAGATCCAACGAACTATTTTCATTGGGTGTGTAACCATATAAGGTTTTTATTCATGTAAACAGAACAACAATTTATTCTCTTACTTAAATGAATAACCGTATTGCAATAAACATGATCAAATCATATTCATGCTCAACGCAAACACCAAATAACACTTATTTAGTTTCAACACTAATCCCGAAAGTATAGGGAGTGTGCGATGATGATCATATCAATCTTGGAACTACTTCCAACACACATCGTCACTTCACCCTTAACTAGTCTCTGTTCATTCTGCAGCTCCCGTTTCGAGTTACTACTCTTAGCAACTGAACTAGTATCAAATACCTGAGGGGTTGCTATAAACACTAGTAAAGTACACATCAATAACATGTATATCAAATATACCTTTGTTCACTTTGCCATCCTTCTTATCCGCAATACTTGGGGTAGTTCCGCTTCCAGTGACCAGTCCCTTTGCAGTAGAAACACTTAGTCTCAGGCTTAGGACCAGACTTGGGCTTCTTCACTTGAGCAGCAACTTTGCTTGCCGTTCTTCTTGAAGTTCCCCCTTCTTTCCCTTTGCCCTTTTCTTGAAACTAGTGGTCTTGTTCCATCAACACTTGATGCTTTTCTTGTATTTCTACCTTCGTCGATTTCAGCATTACGAAGAGCTTGGAATCGTTTCCGTTATCCCTTGCATATTCATAGTTCATCACGAAGTTCTACTAACTTGGTGAGTGGTGACTAGAGAATTCTGTCAATCACTATTTTATCTGGAAGATTAACTCCCACTTGATTCAAGCGATTGTAGTACCCAGACAATCTGAGCACATGCTCACTAGTTGAGCGATTCTCCTCCATCTTTTAGCTATAGAACTTGTTGGAGACTTCATATCTCTCAACTCGGGTATTTGCTTGAAATATTAACTTCAACTCCTGGAACATCTCATATGGTCCATGACGTTCAAAACGTCTTTGAAGTCCCGATTCTAAGCCATTAAGCATGGTGCACTAAACTATCAAGTAGTCATCATATTGAGCTAGCCAAACGTTCATAACGTCTGCATCTGCTCCTGCAATAGGTCTGTCACCTAGCGGTGCATCAAGGACATAATTCTTCTGTGCAGCAATGAGGATAAACCTCAGATCACGGATCCAATCCGCATCATTGCTACTAACATTTTTCAACACAATTTTCTCTAGGAACATATCAAAATAAACACAGGGAAGCAACAACGCGAGCTATTGATCTACAACAATTTGCAAAATACTACCAGGACTAAGTTCATGATAAATTTAAGTTCAATTAATCATATTACTTAAGAACTCCCACTTAGATAGACATCCCTCTAATCCTCTAAGTGATCACGTGATCCAAATCAACTAAACCATGTCCGATCATCACGTGAGATGGAGTAGTTTCATTGGTGAACATCACTATGTTGATCATATCTACTATATGATTCACGCTCCATCTTTCGATCTCAGTGTTCCGAGGCCATATCTGCATATGCTAGGCTCGTCAAGTTTAACCTGAGTATTCTGCGTGTGCAAAACTGGCTTGCACCCGTTGTAGATGGACGTAGAGCTTATCACACCCGATCATCACGTGGTGTATGGGCACGACGAACTTTGGCAACGGTGCATACTCAGGGAGAACACTTTTATCTTGAAATTTAGTGAGAGATCATATTATAATGCTGCCGTCAATCAAAGCAAGATAAGATGCATAAAAGATAAACATCACATGCAATCAATATAAGTGACATGATATGGCCATCATCATCTTGTGCTTGTGATCTCCATCTCTGAAGCACCTCCATGATCACCATCGTCACCGGCGCGACACATTGATCTCCATCGTAGCATCGTTGTCGTCTCGCCAATCTTATGCTTCTACGACTATCGCTACCGCTTAGTGATAAAGTAAAGCATTACAGGGCGATTGCATTGCATACAATAAAGCGACAACCATATGGCTCCTGCCAGTTGCCGATAACTCAGTTACAAAACATGATCATCTCATACAATAAAATTTAGCATCATGTCTTGACCATATCACATCACAACATGCCCTGCAAAAACAAGTTAGACGTCCTCTACTTTGTTGTTGCAAGTTTTACGTGGCTGCTACGGGCTTAAGCAAGAACCAATCTTACCTACGCATCAAAACCACAACGATAGTTTGTCAAGTTGGTGCTGTTTTAACCTTCGCACGG
>NC_053025.1:450116941-450129426 GCF_003073215.2 Triticum urartu | reverse complement strand
TAACAACATACGTTGTTCCCTTTGTCATCGGTATGTTACTTGCCCGAGATTCGATCGTCGGTATCCAATACCTAGTTCAATCTCGTCACCGGCAAGTCTCTTTACTCGTTCCGTAATACATCATCCTGCAACTAACTCATTAGGTGCAATGCTTGCAAGGCTTAAGTGATGTGCATTACCGAGAGGGCCCAGAGATACCTCTCCGACGATCGGAGTGACAAATCCTAATCTCGAAATACGCCAACCCAACATGTACCTTTGGAGACACCTGTAGAGCTCCTCTATAATCACCCAGTTACGTTGTGACGTTTGGTAGCACACAAAGTGTTCCTCCGGCAAACGGGAGTTGCATAATCTCATAGTCATAGGAACATGTATAAGTCATGAAGAAAGCAATAGCAACATACTAAACGATCGGGTGCTAAGCTAATGGAATGGGTCATGTCAATCAGATCATTCAACTAATGATGTGATCCCGTTAATCAAATGACAACTCTTTGTCCATGGTTAGGAAACATAACCATCTTTGATTAACGAGCTAGTCAAGTAGAGGCATACTAGTGACACTCTGTTTGTCTATGTATTCACACATGTATTATGTTTCCGGTTAATACAATTCTAGCATGAATAATAAACATTTATCATGATATAAGGAAATAAATAATAACTTTATTATTGCCTCTAGGGCATATTTCCTTCAGTCTCCCACTTGCACTAGAGTCAATAATCTAGTTCACATCGCTATGTGATTAACACCAATAGTTCACATCTTTATGTGATTGGTTCACATCTCCATGTGACTAACACCCAAAGGGTTTACTAGATTCAATAATCTAGTTCACATCGCTATGTGATTAACACCCAAAGAGTGATCATGTTTTGCTTGTGAGAGAAATTTAGTCAACGGGCCTGCCATATTCAGATCCGTATGTATTTTGCAAAATTCTATGTCTACAATGCTCTGCACGGAGCTACTCTAGCTAATTGCTCTCAGTTTCAATATGTATCCAGATTGAGACATAGAATCATCTGGATCAGTTTCAAAAACTTGCATCGACGTAACCCTTTATGACGAACCTTTTTGTCACGTCCATAATCGAGAAACATATCCTTATTTCACTAAGGATAATTCTGACCGCTGTCCAGTGATCTACTCCTAGATCACTATTGTACTCCCTTGCCAAATCAGTGCAGGGTATACAATAGATCTGGTACACAGCATGACATACTTTATAGAACCTATGGCCAAGGCATAGGGAATGACTTTCATTCTCTTTCTATCTTCTGCCGTGGTTGGGCTTTGAGTCTTACTCAACTTCACACCTTGTAATACAGGCAAGAACTCTTTCTTTGACTGCTCCATTTTGAACTACTTCAAAATCTTGTCAAGGTATGTACTCATTGAAAAAACTTATCAAGCGTCTTGATCTATCTCTATAGATCTTGAAGCTCAATATGTAAGCAGCTTCACCGAAGTCTTTCTTTGAAAAACTCCTTTCAAACACTCCTTTATGCTTTACAGAATAATTCTACATTATTTCCGATCAACAATATGTCATTCACATATACTTATCAGAAATGTTGTAGTGCTCCCACTCACTTTCTTGTAAATACAGGCTTCACTGCAAGTCTGTATAAAACTATATGCTTTGATCAACTCATCAAAGCGTATATTCCAGCTCCGAGATGCTTGCACCAGTCCACAGATGGATCGCTGGAGCTTGCACATTTTGTTAGCACCTTTCGGATTGACAAAACCTTCTGGTTGCATCATATACAACTCTTCTTTAATAAATCCATTAAGGAATGCAATTTTGTTTATCCATTTGCCAGATTTCATAAAATGCGGCAATTACTAACATGATTCGGACAGACTCTAGCATAGATACGAGTGAGAAACTCTCATCGTAGTCAACACCTTGAACTTGTCGAAAACCTTTTGCGACAATTCTAGCTTTGTAGATAGTAACACTACTATCAGCGCCCGTCTTCCTCTTGAAGACCCATTTATTCTCAATTGCTTGCTGATCATCGGGAAAGTCAACCAAAGTCCAAACTTCGTTCTCATACATGGATCATATCTCAGATTTCATGGCCTTAAACCATTTCGCGGAATCTGGGCTCATCATCGCTTCCTCATAGTTCGCAAGTTCGTCATGGTCTAGTAACATGACTTCCAGAACAGGATTACCGTACCACTCTGGTGCGGATCTCACTCTGGTTTACCTACGAGATTCGGTAGTAACTTGATCTGAAGTTACATGATCATCATCATTAGCTTCCTCACTAATTGGTGTAGTAGTCACAAGAACAGATTTTTGTGATGAACTACTTTCCAATAAGGGAGAAGGTACAATTACCTTATCAAGTTTTCTACTTTCCTCCCACTCACTTCTTTCGAGAGAAACTCCTTCTCCGGAAAGGATCCATTCTTAGCAACGAATGTCTTGCCTTCGGATCTGTGATAGAAGGTGTACCCAACAGTTTCCTTTGGGTATCCTATGAAGACGCACTTCTCCGATTTGGGTTTGAGCTTATCAGGTTGAAACTTTTTCACATAAGCATTGCAACCTCAAACTTTTAAGAAACGATAGCTTAGGTTTCTTGCCAAACCATAGTTCACATGGTGTCATCTCAACGGATTTAGATGGTGCCCTATTTAACGTGAATGCAACTATCTCTAATGCATAACCCCAAAACGATAGTGGTAGATCGGTAAGAGACATCATAGATCGCACTATATCTAATAAAGTACGGTTATGACGTTCGGACACACCATTACACTATGGTGTTCCAGGTGGCGTGAGTAGTGAAACTATTTCACATTGTTTTAATTGAAGGCCAAACTTGTAACTCAAATATTTTACCTCCGCGATCATATCGTAGAAACTTTTATGTTCTTGTCACGATGATTTTCCACTTCACTCTGAAATTCTTTGAACTGTTCAAATGTTTCAGACTTATGTTTCATCAAGTAGATATCCCCATATCTGCTCAAATCATCTGTGAAGGTCAGAAAATAATGATACCTGCTGCAAGCCTTAATATTCATCGGACCACATACATCAGTATGTATGATTTCCAACAAATCTGTTGCTTGCTTCATTGTTCCGGAGAACGGCGTTTTAGTCATCTTGCCCATAAGGCATGGTTCGCAAGCATCAAGTGATTCCAAAAGCCCATCAGCATGGAGTTTCTTCATCGCTTTACACCAATATGACTTAAACGGCAGTGCCACAAATAAGTTGCACTATCATTATTAACTTTGCATCTTTTGGTTTCAATATTATGAATATGTGTATCACTACGATCGAGATCCAATGAACTTGTTTCATTGGGCGTATGACCATCGAAGGTTTTATTCATGTAAACAGAACAACAATTATTCTCTGACTTTAATGAATAACCGTATTGCAATAAACATGATCAAATCATATTCATGCTCAACGCAAAAACCAAATAACACTTATTTAGGTTCAACACTAATCCCGAAAGTATAGGGGAGTGTGCGATGATGATCATATCAATCTTGGAACTACTTCCAACACACATCGTCACTTCACCCTTAACTAGTCTCTGTTTATTCTGCAACTCCTGTTTCGAGTTACTACTCTTAGCAACTGATCCAGTATCAAATACTGAGGGGTTGCTATAAACACTAGTAAAGTACACATCAATAACATGTATATCAAATATACTTTTGTTCACTTTGCCATCCTTCTTATCCGCCAATCACTTGGGGTAGTTCCGCTTCCAGTGACCAGTCCCTTTGCAGTAGAAGCACTTTAGTCTCAGGCTTAGGACCAGACTTGGGCTTCTTCACATGAGCAGCAACTTGCTTGCTGTTTTTCTTGAAGTTCCCCTTTTTCCCTTTGCCCTTTTCTTGAAACTAGTGATCTTGTCAACCATCAACACTTGATGCTCTTTCTTGATTTCTACCTTCATCGATTTCATCATCATGAAAAGCTCGGGATTCGTTTTCGTCATCCCTTGCATACTATAGTTCATCACGAAGTTCTACTAACTTGGTGATGGTGACTAGAGAATTCTGTCAATCACTATCTTATCTGGAAGATTAACTCCCACTTGATTCAAGCGATTGTAGTACCCAGACAATCTGAGCACATGCTCACTAGTTGAGCGATTCTCCTCCATCTTTTAGCTAAAGAACTTGTTGGAGACTTCATATCTCTCAACTCGGGTATTTGCTTGAAATATTAACTTCAACTCCTGGAACATCTCATATGGTCCATGACGTTCAAAACGTCTTTGAAGTCCCGATTCTAAGCCGTTAAGCATGGTGCACTAAACTATCAAGTAGTCATCATATTTAGCTAGCCAAACGTTCATAACGTCAGCATCTGCTCCTGCAATAGGTCTGTCACCTAGCGGTGCATCAAGGACATAATTCCTCTGTGCAGCAATGAGGATAAACCTTAGATCACGGATCCAATCTGCATCATTGCTACTAACATCTTTCAACACAATTTTCTCTAGGAACATATCAAAATAAACATAGGGAAGCAACAACGCGAGCTATTGATCTACAACATAATTTGCAAAATACTACCAAGACTAAGTTCATGATAAATTTAAGTTCAATTAATCATATTACTTAAGAACTCCCACTTAGATAGACATCCCTCTAATCCTCTAAGTGATCACATGATCCAAATCAACTAAACCATAACCGATTATCACGTGAAATGGAGTAGCTTTCAATGGTGAACATCACTATGTTGATCATATCTACTATATGATTCACGCTCGACCTTTCGGTCTCAGTGTTCCGAGGCCATATCTGCATATGCTAGGCTCGTCAAGTTTAACCTGAGTATTCTGCGTGTGCAAAACTGGCTTGCACCCGTTGTAGATGGACGTAGAGCTTATCACACCCGATCATCACGTGGTGTCTGGGCACGACGAACTTTGGCAACGGTGCATACTCAGGGACAACACTTTTATCTTGAAATTTAGTGAGGAATCATCTTATAATGCTACCGTCAATCAAAGCAAGATATGATGCATAAAAGATAAACATCACATGCAATCAAAATATGTGACATGATATGGCCATCATCATCTTGTGCCTTTGATCTCCATCTCGAAAGCATCGTCATGATTTCCATCATCACCGGCATGACACCATGATCTCCATCATCTTGATCTACATCAATATGTCGTCACATGGTCGTCTCGCCAACTATTGCTCTTGCAACTATTGCTATCGCATAGCGATAAAGTAAAGCAATTATTTGGCGCTTGCATCTTATGCAATAAAGAGACAACCATAAGGCTTTTGCCAGTTGCCGATAACTTCAACAAAACATGATCATCTCATACAACAACTTATATCTCATCACGTTTTGACCATATCACATCACAACATGCCCTGCAAAAACAAGTTAGACGTCCTCTACTTTGTTGTTGCAAGTTTTACGTGGCTGCTACGGGCTTAAGCAAGAACCAATCTTACCTACGCATCAAAACCACAATGATAGTTCATCAAGTTGGTGCTGTTTTAACCTTCACAAGGACCGGGCGTAGCCACACTCGGTTCAACTAAAGTTGGAGAAACTGACACCTGCCAGCCACCTGTGTGCAAAGCACGGCGGTAGAACCAGTCTCGCGTAAGCGTACGTGTAATGTCGGTCCGAGCCGCTTCATCCAACATTCCGCCGAACCAAAGTATGACATGCTGGTAAGCAGTATGACTTATATCGCCCACAACTCACTTGTGTTCTACTCGTGCATATAACATCAAACCATAAAAACCTAGGCTCGGATACCACTGTAGGGGAACGTAGTAATTTCAAAAAAATTCCTACGCACACGCAAGATCATGGTGATGAATAGCAACGAGATGGGAGAGTGTTGACTACGTACCCTCGTAGACCGAAGCAGAAGCGTTGATGCAACGTAGAGGAAGTAGTCGTACGTCTTCCCAGTCCAACCGATCCAAGCACCGAACAGACGTCACCTCCGAGTTCTGCACACGTTCAGCTCGATGACGCTCCCCGGGCTCCGATCCAGCAAAGCTTCGGGGAGTAGTTCCGTCAGCACGACGGCGTGGTGACGATCTTGATGTTCTACTGTCGCAGGGCTTCGCCTAAGCACCGCTACAATATGACCGAGGTGTAATATCGTGGAGGGGGGCACCGCACACGGCTAAGGAACGATCACGAAGATCAACTTATGTGTCTATGGGGTGCCCCCTGCCCCCGTATATAAAGGAGTGGAGGAGGGGAGGGCCGGCCCTCTCTATGGCGCGCCCTAGGGGAGTCCTACTCCCACCGGGAGTAGGATTCCCCCTTTCCTAGTCCAACTAGGAGTCCTTCCATGTAGTAGGAGTAGGAGACAAGGAAGGGGAAGGGAGAAGGGAAGGAAGGAGGGGGCACAGCCCCTCCCCCTAGTCCAATTCGGACTAGGCCTTGGGGAGGCGCGCGGCCTGCCCTAGGCAGCCCCTCTCTCTTTCCCGTATGGCCCAATAAGGCCCGATACTTCTCCCCCCGTATTCCCGTAACTCTCGGTACTCCGAAAAATACCCGAATCACTCGGAACCTTTCCGAAGTCCGAATATAGTCGTCCAATATATCGATCTTTACGTCTCGACCATTTCGAGACTCCTCGTCATGTCCCCGATCTCATCCGGGACTCCGAACTCCTTCGGTACATCAAAACTCATAAACTCATAATATAACTGTCATCGAAACCTTAAGCGTGCGGACCCTACGGGTTCGAGAATAATGTAGACATGACCGAGACACGTCTCCAGTCAATAACCAATAGCGGAACCTGGATGCTCATATTGGCTCCCACATATTCTATGAAGATCTTCATCGGTCAGACCGCATAACAACAAACGTTGTTCCCTTTGTCATCGGTATGTCACTTGCCCGAGATTCGATCGTCGGTATCCAATACCTAGTTCAATCTCGTCACCGGCAAGTCTCTTTACTCGTTCCGTAATACATCATCCCACAACTAACTCATTAGTTGCAATGCTTGCAAGGCTTAAGTGATGTGCATTACCGAGAGGGCCCAGAGATACCTCTCCGACGATCGGAGTGACAAATCCTAATCTCGAAATACGCCAACCCAACATGTACCTTTGGAGACACCTGTAGAGCTCCTCTATAATCACCCAGTTACGTTGTGACGTTTGGTAGCACACAAAGTGTTCCTCCGGCAAACGGGAGTTGCATAATCTCATAGTCATAGGAACATGTATAAGTCATGAAGAAAGCAATAGCAACATACTAAACGATCGGGTGCTAAGCTAATGGAATGGGTCATGTCAATCAGATCATTCAACTAATGATGTGATCCCGTTAATCAAATGACAACTCTTTGTCCATGGTTAGGAAACATAACCATCTTTGATTAACGAGCTAGTCAAGTAGAGGCATACTAGTGACACTCTGTTTGTCTATGTATTCACACATGTATTATGTTTCCGGTTAATACAATTCTAGCATGAATAATAAACATTTATCATGATATAAGGAAATAAATAATAACTTTATTATTGCCTTTAGGGCATATTTCCTTTATAATCACCCAGTTACCATGATATAAGGATATAAGGACTGTTGGGGAACGTAGTAATTTCAAAATTTTCCTACGCACACGCAAGATCATGGTGATGCATAGCAACGAGAGGGGAGAGTGTGATCTACGTACCCTTGTAGATCGACAACAGAAGCGTTTGGTTGATGTAGTCGTACGTCTCCACGGCCCGACCGACCGAAACTACGGCACCTCCGAGTTCTAGCACACGTTCAGCTCGATGACGATCCCCGGACTCCGATCCAGCAAAGTGTCGGGGAAGAGTTCCGTCAGCACGACGGCGTGGTGACGATCTTGATGTACTACCGTCGCAGGGCTTCGCCTAAGCACCGCTACAATATTATCGAGGACTATGGTGGAAGGGGGCACCGCACACGGCTAAGAATATGATCACGTGGATCAACTTGTCTCTATGGGGTGCCCCTGCCTCCGTATATAAAGGTTCAAGAGGGGGAGGCCGGCCGGCCATCATAGGGCGCTCCAGGAGGAGTCCTACTCCCTCCGGGAGTAGGACTCTCCCCCTTTCCTAGTTGGAATAGGATTCGCGAGGTGGAAAAAGAGAGAAAGAGAAGGAGGGGGCGCCGGCCCTCTCTATCCTTGTCCTATTCGGACTAGGGGGGGAGGGGCGCGCGGCCCAGCCCTGGCCGCCTCTCCTTTTCTTCCACTAAGGCCCACTAAGGCCCATATAGCTCCCGGGGGGTTCCGGTAACCTCCCGGTACTCCGATAAAATCCCGATTTCACCCGGAACACTTCCGATATCCAAACATAGGCTTCCAATATATCAATCTTTATGTCTCGACCATTTCGAGACTCCTCATCATGTCCGTGATCTCATCCAGGACTCCGAACAACCTTCGGTACATCAAAACGTATAAACTCATAATATAACTGTCATCGAAACCTTAAGCGTGCGGACCCTACGGGTTCGAGAACAATGTAGACATGACCGAGACACGTCTCCGGTCAATAACCAATAGCGGGACCTGGATGCCCATATTGGTTCCTACATATTCTACGAAGATCTTTTATCAGTCAGACCGCATAACAACATACGTTGTTCCCTTTGTCATCGGTATGTTACTTGCCCGAGATTCGATCGTCGGTATCCAATACCTAGTTCAATCTCGTTACCGGCAAGTCTCTTTACTCGTTCCGTAATACATCATCCCGCAACTAACTCATTAGTTGCAATGCTTGCAAGGCTTAAGTGATGTGCATTACCGAGAGGGCCCAGAGATACCTCTCTGACGATCGGAGTGACAAATCCTAATCTCAAAATACGTCAACCCAACATGTACCTTTGGAGACACCTGTAGAGTACCTTTATAATCACCTAGTTACGTTGTGACGTTTGGTAGCACACAAAGTGTTCCTCCGGCACACGGGAGTTACATAATCTCATAGTCATAGGAACATGTATAAGTCATGAAGAAAGCAATAGCAACATACTAAACGATCGGGTGCTAAGCTAATGGAATGGGTCATGTCAATCAGATAATTCAACTAATGATGTGATCCCGTTAATCAAATAACAACTCTTTGTCCATGGTTAGGAAACATAACCATCTTTGATTAACGAGCTAGTCAAGTAGAGGCATACTAGTGACACTCTGTTTGTCTATGTATTCACACATGTATTATGTTTCCAGTTAATACAATTCTAGCATGAATAATAAACATTTATCATGATATAAGGAAATAAATAATAACTTTATTATTGCCTCTAGGGCATATTTCCTTCAGTCTCCCACTTGCACTAGAGTCAATAATCCAGATCACATCGCCATGTGATTTAACATCAATAGTTCACATCTTTATGTGATTGGTTCACATCTCCATGTGACTAACACCCAAAGGGTTTACTAGATTCAATAATCTAGTTCACATCGCTATGTGATTAAGACCCAAAAAGTGATCATGTTTTGCTTGTGAGAGAAGTTTAGTCAATGGGTCTGCCACATTCAGATCCGCATGTATTTTGCAAATTTCTATGTCAACAATGCTCTGCATGGAGCTACTCTAGCTAATTGCTCCCACTTTCAATATGCATCCAGATTGAGACTTAGAGTTATCTGGATCAGTGTCAAAACTTGCATCGACGTAACCCTTTACGACGAACCTTTTGTCACCTCCGTAATCGAGAAACATATCCTTATGCCAGTAAGGATAATTTTGACCGCTGTCCATTGATCTACTCCTAGATCACTATTGTACTCCCTCTCTGAACACAGTGTATGGTATACAATAGATCTGGTACACAGCATGGCATACTTTATAGAACCTATGACTGAGGCATAGGTAATGACTTTCATTCTCTTTCTATCTTCTGCCGTGGTCGGGCTTTGAGTCTTACTCAACTTCACACCTTGTAACACAGGCAAGAAAATTTTTCTTTGACTGTTCCATTTTGAACTACTTCAAAATCTTGTCAAGGTATGTACTCATTGAAAAAACTTATCAAGCGTCTTGATCTATCTCTATAGATCTTGATACTCAATATGTAAGCAGCTTCACCGAGGTCTTTCTTTGAAAAACTCCTTTCAAACACTCCTTTATGCTTTACAGAATAATTCTACATTATTTCTGATCAACAATATGTCATTCACGTATACTTATCAGAAATGTTGTAGTGCTCCCACTCACTTTCTTGTAAATACAGGCTTCACTGCAAGTCTGTATAAAACTATATGCTTTGATCAACTTATCAAAGCGTATATTCCAACTCTGAGATGCTTGCACCAGTCCATAGATGGATCGCTGGAGTTTGCATATTTTGTTAGCACCTTTAGGATTGACAAAACCTTCTGGTTGCATCATATACAACTCTTCTTTAAATCCATTAAGGAATGTAGTTTTGTTTATCCATTTGCCAGATTTCATAAGATGCGGCAATTGCTAACATGATTCGGACAGACTTAAGCATAGATACGAGTGAGAAACTCCCATCGTAGTCAACACCATGAACTTGTCGAAAACCTTTTTCGACAATTCTAGCTTTGTAGATAGTAATACTACTATCAGTGTCCGTCTTTCTCTTGAAGATCCATTTATTATCAATTGCTTGCCGATCATCGGGCAAGTCAACCAAAGTCCAAACTTTGTTCTCATACATGGATCATATCTCAGATTTCATGGCCTCAAACCATTTCGCGGAATCTGGGCTCATCATCGCTTCCTCATAGTTCGTAGGTTCGTCATGGTCAAGTAACATGACCTCCAGAATAGGATTACCGTACCACTCTGGTAACTTGAACTGAAGTTACATGATCATCACCATTAGCTTCCTCACTAATTGGTGTAGTAGTCAGAGGAACAGATTTCTGTGATGAACTACTTTCCAATAAGGGAGAAGGTACAATTACCTTATCAAGTTCTACTTTCCTCCCACTCACTTCTTTCGAGAGAAACTCCTTCTCTAGAAAGGATCCATTCTTAGCAACGAATGTCTTGCCTTCGGATCTGTGATAGAAGGTGTACCCAACTGTCTCCTTTGGGTATCCTATGAAGACATATTTCTCCGATTTGAGTTTGAGCTTATCGAGATGAAACTTTTTCACATAAGCATCGCAACTCCAAACTTTAAGAAACGAAAACTTTGGTTTCTTGCCAAACCATAGTTCATAAGGCGTCATCTCAACGGATTTTGATGGTGCCCTATTTAACGTGAATGCGGCCGTCTCTAAAGCATAACCCCAAAATGATAGCGGTAAATCAGTAAGAGACATCATAGATCGCACCATATCTAGTAAAGTACGATTACGACGTTCGGACACACCATTACGCTGTGGTGTTCCGGGTGGCGTGAGCTGCGAAACTATTCCGCATTGTTTCAAATGTACACCAAACTCGTAACTCAAATATTCCCCTCCACGATCAGATCGTAGAAACTTTATTTTCTTGTTATGATGATTTTCTACTTCACTCTGAAATTCTTTGAACTTTTCAAATGTTTCAGACCTGTGTTTCATTAAGTAGATATACCCATATCTGCTTAAGTCATCTGTGAAGGTGAGAAAATAATGATATCCGCCACGAGCCTCAATATTCATCGGACCACATACATCTGTATGTATGATTTCCAACAAATCTGTTGCTCTCTCCATAGTACCTGAGAACGGTGTTTTAGTCATCTTGCCCATGAGGCACGGTTCGCAAGTACCAAGTGATTCATAATAAAGTTTTTCCAAAAGTCCATCAATATGGAGTTTCTTCATGCGCTTTATACCGATATGACCTAAACGGCAGTGCCACAAATAAGTTGCACTATCATTATCAGCTCTGCATCTTTTGGCTTCACCATTATGAATATGTGTGTTACTACTATCGAGATTCATCAAAAATGGACCACTCTTCAAAGGTGCATGACCATAAAAGATATTACTCATATAAATAGAACAACCATTATTCTCTGATTTAAATGAATAACCGTCTCGCATTAAACAAGATCCAGATATAGTGTTCATGCTCAACGCTGGCACCAAATAACAATTATTTAGGTCTAATACTAATCCCGAAGGTAGATGTAGAGGTAGCGTGCCGACCGCGATCACATCGATTTTGGAACCATTTCCTACGCGCATCGTCACCTCGTCCTTTGCCAGTGTTCGCTTAATCCGTAGTCCCTGTTTCAAGTTGCAAATATTAGCAACAGAACCAGTATCAAATACCCAGGTGCTACTGCGAGCTCTAGTAAGGTACACATCAATAACATGTATATCACATATACCTTTGTTCACCTTGCCATCCTTCTTATCCGCCAAATACTTGGGGCAGTTCCACTTCCAGTGACCAGTCTGCTTGCAGTAGAAGCACTCAGTTTCAGGCTTAGGTCCAGACTTGGGTTTCTTCTCTTGAGCAGCAACTTGCTTGTTGTTCTTCTTGAAGTTCCCCTTCTTCTTCCCTTTGCCCTTTTTCT
>NC_053025.1:450097428-450115941 GCF_003073215.2 Triticum urartu | reverse complement strand
GGCAAAGAAGAAAACCAATTTTTTTGCAGAATCTCGCAAAGAAAACGGAAATAATTTCATCGTCACCACATCATTGTCTAGATCTTTTTTATTTTGCATATCGCATAATTCCACGAAGACATTAAGATGGGACGTGGCATCCTCATTAGGAGTACTGGAAAATTGATCTTTCATAACAAGATTCAACAAATCAGTATTAATATCACAAGACTCCGCAATAGTGGCGGGAGGAGCAATGGGAGTGCCGATAAAATCATTATTGTTGGTATTTGAGAGATCACATAACTTGGTGTTCTCTTGAGTCATGATGACTACACAACAAGATTGCACTAAAAAAACAGATCCGGCAAGAAACAGGCAAACGAAAAAGAGGGGCGAATAAAACGGCAAATTGTTGTGAAGTGGGGGAGAGGAAAATGAGAGGCAAATGGCAAATAATGTAAATTGCAAGGAGATGAGATTTGTGATTAGGAACCTGGTATATGTTGAAGATCCTCCCCGGCAACGGCGCCAGAAATTCCTTTTGATGCGGCTTGAAACTACATCGGTATTTCCCCAAAGAGGAAGGGATGATGCAGCACAACGGCGGTAGGTATTTCCCTCAGATGTGAAGCCAAGGTTATCGAACCAGTAGGAGAACCAAGCAACACAACGTAAATAGCACCTGTATACAAATAACAACTTCTCGCAACCCGACATGTAAAAGGGGTTGTCAATCCCTTTCGGGTAGCGGCGCCCTCTGTTGGAAAAGGCAGTGCCTAGGAGACGCTTAGGCATGCCTAGGCGCTAGGCAATGGCCAAACGCCTCGCCTAGGGCATAAATGGAGGTCTAGGCAGGGCAAGCAAGGAATTGCCTACCCAAGGAAGAAATCATGCCACATACTCCATTGATATGCCAAACGGATTATATTCCAATGACAATAGATGGTAATTAACTTATTTATATGCCCCAAACTAATATCAACACCCATATAATAATCACTAATACACTATAATTAAAAACTATATTACCGCCTAGGCCGCGCCTAGGGCGCTTAGGCACCGCCTAGGCACTAGGCGAAGGCCAACCGCCTCGCTTACGCCTACCGCTTTTTCCAACCTTGGCGGCGCCCCAAGATGGGCAAACATGCGTGGATAAAATTGTAGTAGATTGATAGATCGAACACCAAATAAAATAAATAAGAGCAAATTGCAGCAAGGTATTTTTTATTTTTGGTTTAATAGATCTGAAAATAAAAGCAAAGGAAAATAGATCGCAAAGGCAAATTGAGAAAGAGACCCGGGGGCCGTAGGTTTCACTAGTGGCTTCTCTCGAGAAAATAGCAAACGGGGGGTGAACAAATTACTGTTGGGCAATTGATAGAACTTCAAATAATCAGGACGATATCCAGGCAATGATCATTACATATGCATCACGTCCAAGATTAGTAGACCGACTCCTGCCTGCATCTACTACTATTACTCCACACATCGACCGCTATCCAGCATGCATCTAGTGTATTAAGTTCATGGAGAAACGGAATAATGCAATAAGAACGATGACATGATGTAGACAAGATCTATCTATGTAGAGATAGACCCCATCATTTTATCCTTAGTAGCAACGATACATATGTGTCGGTTCCCTTTCTGTCACTGGGATCAAGCACCGTAAGATTGAACCCACTACAAAGCACATCTTCCCATTGCAAGATAAATATATCAAGTTGGCCAAACAAAACCCAAATACAGGAGAAGAAATGCGAGGCTATAAGCAATCATGCATAAAAGAGATCAAACAAACTCAAATACTTTCATATGGATCTGATCATAAACTCAAAGTTCATCGATCCCAACAAACACACTGCAAAAAGAGTTACATCATATGGATCTCCAAGAGACCATTGTATTGAGAATTTAGTGAGAGAGAGAGGAAGCCATCTAGCTACTAACTACAGACTCGAAGGTCTACAAAGAACTACTCACGCATCATCGGCGAGGCACCAATGGAGGTGGTGAACCCCATCCGAGATGGTGTCTAGATTGGATCTGGTGGTTCTGGACTCTGCAGCGGCTGGAATTGATTTTCGTCGACTCCCTTAGGGTTTCTAGAATATTGGAGTATTTATAGAGTAAAGAGGCGGTCCGGGGGCACCCGAGGTGGGCACAACCCACCAGGGTGCGCCTGGGCCTCTTGGCGCGCCCTAGTGGGTTGTGCTCCCCTCGGAGCACCCCCCCCCCTCAGGCGCAGCCAGGGCCCATTAGATGTCTTCTGGTCCATAAAAAATCATCGTGGAGTTTCGTGGCATTTGGACTCCATTTGGTATTGATTTCCTGTGATGTAAAAACATGCAGAAAACAACAACTGGCACTTGGCACTATGTCAATAGGTTAGTAACAAAATATGATATAAAATGACTATAAAATGGTTATAAAACATCCAAGATCGATAATATACTAGCATGGAACAATCAAAAATTATATACGTTGGAGATGTATCAATCCCGTAATGGGCGGGCACGATCTCTGCTTTGACAAGACGAGCCAATGAGGGCTAGGCCTCGAAACGCGAAACGGGAGGCGTGAAAACGGTTCAAAATGTTGAAGGGTCAAGTGTGACGCTTCGCCGAAAAAAGTTGTCAGTAAAAGACAATATTCCTATTTTGACATCTTGCCTTTGTGGCTAAGGGTTGTATTGATTATGCAGAGCCGGATACAGTTCCTTTATGCAGGAAGCTAATTTAAAATGTTCAAGAGAAGGAACCCGCCTTGCGATGTCGAAGATAATCCGCGCGCCGAACGCATCGTCATCGAAGACTGTTTCAGGGGCTACTGAGGGAGTCCTGGACTAGGGGGTCCTCGGGTGTCCGGACTAGTTGATATGGGGCGGGCTGATGGCCCGTGAAGATAAAGCTAAAGACTATCCCCCGTGTCTGGGAAGGACTCCTATATGCGTGGACGGCAAGTTTGGTGTCCATGTTATCTCCTTCTTCTGTGAACCGACTCTGTACAACCCTAGGCCCCTTCGATGTGTGTATATATAAACCGGAGGGCTTGGTCCGTAGAGGCTATCAGAATTCTCATAGGCTAGACAGCTAGGGTTTAGCCATTACGATCTCAAGGTAGATCAACTCTTATAACCCCTTATACTCACTGAATACAATCAACCGGGACGTAGGGTTTTACCTCCTTTAAGAGGACCCGAACCTGGGTAAACATTGTGTCCCCATCGTCCTTTGTTACCATTGATCCTCGGACGCACAGTCCAGGACCCCCTACCCGAGATCTGCCGGTTTTGACACCAACAGTGATGCAGCAAAGTAGAGATAAGTAATTCCCTTAGTTAAGATCCAAGGTATCAATCTAGTAGGAGGCATAAGCAAGTCCCCAATATATGCACCTGCACAAACAAACAAACAAACACTTGCACACAACGCGAAAAAGGGTTTGTCAATCCCTTCGCGATCACTTGCAAGAGTGAGAACTAATAGAGATATATTTAAAAGATAAGTAAAAGGCAAAATAAAGTAAATATAAAAAATTGCAGCAAGGTATTTTTGATTTTTGTTTTTTTAGATCTGAAAATAATATGATGGAAATAGACCCGGGGGGAATAGGTTTCACTAGAGGCTTCTCTCTTGAAGAAAACATACGGTGGGTAAAAAAATTACTGTTGAGCAATTGGTAGAAAAGCGCAAAGTTATGATGATATCTAAGGCAATGATCATGAATATAGGCATCACGTCCCTGACAAGTAGACCAAAACGATTCTGCATCTACTACTATTACTCCACACATCGACCGACTCTTGCCTGCATCTAGAGTATTAAGTTCATAAGAACAGAGTAACGCCTTAAGCAAGATGACATGATGTAGAGGGATAAACTCAAGCAATACGATATAAACCCCATGTTTTTATCCTTAATGGCAATAATACAATACGTGCCTCACTACCCCTACTGTCACTGGGTGAGGACACCGCAAGATTGAACCCATCACAAGCACCTCCCATTGCAAGAAAAACCAATCTAGTAGGCCAAACCAAATCGATAGATCGGAGAGAAATACTAAGCTATCTCAATAATGCATAAAGAGTTCAGAGAAGACTCAAATAATATTCATAGATAATCTGATCATAAATCCACAATTCATCAGATTTCACAAACGCACCACAAAAGAAGATTACATCGAATAGATCTTCAGGAACATTGAGGAGAACATTGTATTGAAGATCAAAGAGAGAGAAGAAGCCATCTAGCTACTAGCTATGGACCCTTAGGTCCATGGTAAACTACTCACGCATCATCGGAAGGGCAGCAAGGTTGGTGTAGAGGCCCTCTATGATCGAATCCCCCTCCAGCGGAGTGCCGGAAAAGGCCCCAAGATGGGATCTCACGAGAACAGAAGCTTGCGGCGGCAGAAAAGTATTTTTGGTGTGTCCTCTGGTATAGGGGGTATATTTGAGGATTTATAGTGCTGGGGTTAGGGTTAGAGGAGCCATGGGGGGCCCATAAGCCCGCTGGCTTCCCCTCCCCCTGGGGCGCGCCCCCAGGGCTTGTGGCCCCCTCGTGGGTCTTCTGGCCTTCTCCCCAAGTCACGTGGGTTTTTCTGGTCCAAGAAAAATCATCGTAAAGTTTTATTCCGTTTGGTATTGATTTTCTGTAAAAGCCAAAAACAAGGAAAAACAGCAACTACCACTGGGCACTGGGTTAATAAGTTAGTCTCAAAAATAATATAAAATAGCATATTAATGCATATAAAACGTCCAAAATAGATAATATAATAGCATGGAACAATCAAAAATTGTAGATACGTTGGAGACGTATCAGGCGGCTATGCCCCCCCCCCCTTGATTGTCCCAAACATATCTATGTTTTTCTTATTGTTTAATGCTATTATATTATCATTCCTACATATTTTGTTTTCATTTTATATTATTTTTATGGAATAATTAACCTATTAATCTAGTGCCCAATGTCAGTTCGTGTTTTTGCATGTTTTTGGTTTCGCGAAAAAACCATATCTAGAAAAGTCCAAACACGATGAAACTTTACGAGGATTTTTTATGGAAAGTAAGAGACCCTAGAAGCTTCGGGAGAAGACTAGAAGAGGCCTATGGGGCCCACAAGCCCAGGGGCATAGCCTACCACCCTGGTCGTAGCACTCTGGCTTGTGAGGCCCCCCGTGGCTCCGTTTGATCTAATTCCTGACTATAAATTTGCAATATCCCCGAAACCCTCAGAAGGGAACCCGAAAGAATTTTATCGCCACCGCAAGCCTCTGCTCCGGAGTGATCGCATCTGGAGCCATGTTGCGATACTCTGCCAGAGGGGAAACCATCGGGGAGGCCATCTTCATCAACCTTGTTACCTCCATATGATGTGTGAATAGTTACATTAGGACCTATGGGTTCATAGTAGTAGCTAGATGGCTATCTCTCTTTCTCTTATTGATCCTTAATACGTTGATCTCCTCTGAGATCAATCCGATGTAATTCTTGCGGTGTGTTTGCCGGGGTCCAATGAATTGTGAATTTATGATCACATTATTCATTGAATCTATATGAATCTATTGAACTTTCTTTGCTGCGTAATTTTGTAGCTATTGTATGTTTTCCTATCTATGAGTCTTCTCTGGCCAAGATAGATGATTATTTCTTCAGAGGGAGTGGTGCATAGTAGTGGGTTCAATCTTGCGGTGATCTTGTCCAATGACAAAAGGACGGTGGCACATGTTTAATTGTTGCTGCTAAGGATAAAACGATGGGCATTAATCATATTGCTAGGTTTCTTTCTGTCTATATTATGTCATCTTGCTTATTGCATTACTCTATTTCTTAATACTTTGAGATGCATGCTGGATAGCGGTCTCGGGTAATAGTTGGAGATGTCAGTAAGTTTAACAGTCTACTTATCACGGGCGTAATGCCTATGTGAGATTATGTCATGAATGATCATAGTTATGAAGTGTCGCTCTTTTGCCAATTTCCCAATAGTAATTTGTTACCCTGCCACTACCTGCTTTCGAGAGAGATGTCACTAGTGAACCTATGGCTCAAGGGCCCATTCTCCATTAATATAAAAGCTCCTACAATTTCTCTTTTACTTTCTAGCCATTTTTCCTATCACTATATATTTGCTTTCAATCTTTTAACTAGCAAGAACAAGGGGATTGAAAACCTCCTTGTTACTGTTGGGTGCAAGCAATTTTATTTTGTTTGTGTGCAGGTGCTGGTAAAGCTATTAGCTTATTGGTGCCTCCCATACTAGATATGGCGTCTCTTTAGGAAGCTCTCCGCAGCGCCACGGCCGGCCCCTCCTCAACGGGCAGTACCTCGGATTGGTACTTAGATTTGGGTGAGGCCTCGCACATGTCAAAAAAAACCTGCTAACCTCAATTTTGTTCATCCTTCCACTTCTCCTTCTCAATTCATCATTGGTAGCGGTGAAAAACTTCCTATTACTCATGTAGGCTCTTGGTCTCTTATTTCTAGCACTTCCCCTATTCGGCTCTGTAATGTGCTTGTTGCTCCTTCCTTAATCAAAGACCTTCTCTCTGTTCGTCAACTTTGCCGTGACAATCGTGTCTCTGTTGAGTTTGACATGTTTGGTTTTTCTTTCATGGATATCCAGACCAGAACGGTGATCCTCCGTTGTGATTCCATCGGTGATTTGTATCATGTGGCGTCTGCTCCATCGTTGTCTTTGCGTCCGTTAGTTAGTGTGGTCACCACAAACCCGCTCCATCAGCGGCTTGGGCATCGAGGGGCGGCCCCACTTCAGCAAATCGCATCCCAGCTAACCTTCCGCTTCAGCAAATCTAGACACCCAGGTTACTGGCGGGTTTTGAGGTACGTTAGATAATGTATACTTTTGTCAGTTGCGCATAAATAAGATGCGCCCTGTGTAGATAGTAGCCCCTGAGACTCTGCGCGTTGTCAGAAGTGACGGCGCGCAGAGGATCATAGTCCCAGCTCTAAAATGCCGCCTTTGAATGTAGGTGGCGAAGTGTCCGGAATCCAGTCGGACTGATGATTTTGCCGAGCTAAAGCGGCAACTTGATGTGGCAGATGCCGACATTGCGCTTGTCAACAAGCGGCTTGATGAGGCTCAAGGTATGTAATTCCTCGGGCGGCACCTGGTAAGAGGAGCTTTATGCCAGTATCTTACAATGTATATGCTTGACGCAGATGGTGCGGCCGCCGTGGAGAGTCTTCGGGCGGAACTTGCCCGCGCTAAGGAACAAGCCAGAAAAAGTGATGCGGCTGCCGAGAAGGCCCTTGAAGAGCTGAGAGCCGAACAGGCTGCTCACTGCCGAAGCAAGAAAGAGATGGCCGAGATGGCCGTGAAGCTAAAGAGCGCTGCTGACCATTGCAAGCTTCTGGAAAAAGAAGATCGGGCGGAACAGACGGACTTGAAGAAAGCCGTTGCCGATGCCAAGGATGCTCGCTCTGCGATGAGAGCTGCGAGGGAGGAGCTTCATGAAGCCGGAGAGATCGCAGCTGGAAAGCCCTTTATGCTACGGAGGAAGTTTTGTGATCCTAAGCATGCTCCGTTGGACCGGCTATGGAGTACGACGGACACCTATCTGGATTTGGCAGCAAGTGCTGCTGATGCGACCGAACACTTTCGAGATCAAAGAGATCGCGAAGTGGAGAAACTCTTTTGGTTGCAGTTCCATAATCCAGAGCGTCCACTATCAGTGGCCGATCGTCTGGCCGAATGGGCCGAGCTGAATAGGTTGTCCGGACTCGCCATGAAGTGCGTCATGAGTCATTTGTGGCCGGGGAGATCGGAGCCGAAGAGTTATTTCAGCTTGGTGCAGCAACTCCTTGGTGCGGTGCCACGTATCAATGCAATGAAGAGGTCAGCATGCATAGAGGGCGCAGGGATGGCTCTTTCCCGTGTCAAGACATACTGGGCGGAGATGGAGACCACCGTTGTTGCATCCCGAGATTCGGACAAAAGCCGAGTACCCTCCGAGCACTATTTTCAGGAAGTCCTTGAAGGCGCTCGTGTAATAGAGACGCAGTGCTCGAAGGATACTATGTTCGAATAGCCTGTGCCATTGTAAGGAGGTAGTTTGATGAATTGTAGGAACTTTTTATACTTGTGCCTGCAAGTATTGTAACACCTCCTGTGCGGCCGTTTAAAAAATATATATATAATCTGAAAGATGGCAGTCGTTGGCTTCAGCCCCCATGCACATAGTGCGGGGGTGCTCGCAGAAGACGCATTTTCACACTTAATCCAACGTCTTGGTCCTACAAAGGAGGTGATAGCGCAGCGAGCTAGGCAACCGGACTATAATGCTTTAACACTTTCACTTAGCCATAGGAGCTTGACAGTGAGGCTACTTAAATAGCCCCTGGTGGCACCTGCGCTCGCCCGAAGTCGGGTGCATATGTGCCTGGCCGGGAAATGGCCCTTCGTTAATGCAGAGGAATCCTATAGATTCCGGTGAGTCATCGAGTGGTTGACCAGTCTCACGCTATATCATGACAGTCAGTTTTCGGCTTTCTCTACTGAGGTGCTCGCCCGGCCGAACCGGGCACACTCGCAGTAGTTCTCCTGGTGCCGCCTTAGCCGATAGAGCGGAACGTAAGGCGGCCGAACACAGGAGCCGGGCAACCCCACATTTGACCAAAGACATGATTCGGAGATGATGCATATAAGGCCAAACTCGCGACGCCGAACACTCCCTAAGGTATTCGGTCTTTATGAGAGCGGGCGAGGCAACGCTCTTAGGTATAAGCCCCTAGTGTCCAGGTACGCGCAGAAATTCTGACGTGGCCACATGCCAAGACGCCAGCCTCCTCCTTGGTTATACTACAGAGAACCAGGGGATGTGTATCAACAAGAGGCAGTAAAAAAGGTTTACGCAGGGTCTTAATCTGAAAAGAATCCTTGTAACGGGTCCCTGCTGCACGTATGCGCCTGTGTCTCCATTGTGACGTATCCTGGACGGGCGCAGCACAATATTCATCTGTAAAAGAGAGGAACTAAGTTGAAAAAAGTTCGTGCCGAACAAAAGTTACATTAAACAAAGTATAAAGTAAAAATATGTAAAATTGAGCTTTATTGTCTCTTATTTTATATGTGCGGAGCCCCTAGGGCAGGAGTATATGGCCACTAAGCCTTTATCAATGATACTTGGGTGCCGGACTCGTCAATCCGCGTCCGTGGTCTTAATGACCTGTTCAGATGTTGTGGCTGGTGAAGCCATTTTATTGCGGGGCTGTTAAAGCGGCCGCACAATCCTTCGCTCGGGGGAGGCGCACTCAATGCTTCCCCTTTAAAGAGATGATGCCTCGTGGACCGGGCATCTTAAGCGTAAGAGATGCATAATGCGGTATTGCGTTAAAGCGGGCGAAAGCTTCGCGTCCCAGTAGTGCTTGATAGCGACTTGAGAATGGGACAATGTGGAAAGTCAGCCTTTCACGGCGGAAGTTATCGGTAGAGCCGAATATAACTTCGAGCTGGAGAAAACCCATGCAATGGGTGTCCGGCCCTGGCGTTACCCCTTGAAAGGAGGTTTTGCTGTGGCGAATTCTTGTTGGGTCTATCCCCATGTGGCGGATTGTGTCCTGATATATCAGGTTTAGACCACTGCCGCCGTCCATCAAGACATTTGTAAACTGGAGTCCGTCAATTATTGGATCGAGCACCAAGGCAGTCCAGCCTGCGTTCCTGATACTTCTAGAATAGTCCAGATGATCGAAGACGATTGGTTTTGACAACCAGTGGCGAGACTCCTTTGGGATAGGCCGTATGGCGCGTACCTTTATGGGTGCCGCACATTTTGTAATGTGAAGTAAGTTTACTGTTTTTACTTCTTGTGGAAAATTCTTTTGTTTCCTGATGCTCTGCTTTTGGGGTTCGTCATCGTCTTCGCTTGGTGTGTCGAGCCCCTTGTGTTCGGCGTTGAGTCTGCCGGATTGTTTGAAGACCCAACAGTCTCTGTGGGTATGATTAGCAGGCTTCCCGGGAGTACTGTGTATTTGACATATCCTGTCCAGGATTTTGTTTAGGTTGGATAAATCAAATCTGTTATCCTGGAGGGGCGGCTTTTTCTGACTCTGCCGTGAGCTTTTGAATCCGGCGTTGACTGTCGTGCTCTTCGGACTGTTTTCCTTAGTCCGGCGACGATCCTTGTTGCGTCGCGGTTTTCGTTTCCATCCCTAGTTTCGGATGTACTTGGGTCGCTGGTGCTACATCTTGCCAACCAGCTGTCCTCACCTGCGCAAAAGCGGGTCATGAGGCTTGTTAATGCGGCCATTGTTCTTGGCTTTTCTTGGCCGAGGTGTCTGGCTAGCCATTCGTCTTGGACGTTGTGCCTAAAAGCTGCTAGGGCTTCGGCGTCCGGACAGTCGACTATCTAATTCTTTTAGTAAGAAATATGTTCCAGAATTGTCGAGCTGACTCTCCGGGCTGTTGAGTTATGTGACTGAGATCGTCTGCGTCCGGAGGGCGGACATAGGTCCCTTGAAAATTTGCTCGGAAAGCGTCCTCGAGCTCTTCCCAACTTCCAATTGTGTTTTCAGGAAGTTATAACACCATGCGCCATTAGTATGCCTTCACAGGGCCATATTTAACCATGTGCTTTGGCACACTAATGGCGCACTGCGGATGGATGCGCCATTAGTATACTTGGCATACTAATGGCGCACTCTGTAGTGATGCGCCATTAGTATGAATATTATGTTTTTTTTACTTTTCTGATTTTTGCACAGGTTACAAAATATATTATTTAACAGAATATAGACAGTAGCACACAGCAACAGCAGATTCATTGAATACAATAGAAGATTAGTCTCCGAATACAATTCATCATATTAGTCTCCGAATTCAAAAGACCGAACAAAGATAAAACATTACAAGTCTCGAGACCGCGAGTATCGAGTTTGTCGGAAGTAATACTAATCCTAACAAGTCCTACTAATCATCATCATACAACTTCTACTCGTTATTCATAACAAGTCATACGATCATCATCTTGATAGTCATCAAACCAACCCTACCTAATTGTTCTTAGCACATGATCATCAGTATTAGGCAGGACCTAAATACCCTATTTAAGCTAAAATAGCATAAAACAATATAGACCCTGACTCTCCATTATGGAGAATGGAGAACATCCTGTCTCCAATTCTTGCGCTTCGCTTCCTTTTGCTTCCAAGAAGCTCCTTACGACTGTCCATACATTTTTTCCATCCTTTGATTTTCATGTCTCCACTTCTTTTAGAAATCTCGTATGGACAGTTGAGATTCGTAGGATGACCTGGCTGTATGTTCAAAACATTAAGACTACCTTCTGATACATCATATGAGGCACACAATTCTCTAGGATTATCTGTTGAAAAACATAGTAATAACTTCATAGTTAGCAATGATGTACTAGTTTTAGAAGTATGCAAAAGATGCATGGATGTCGTAATAGTAAAAATCATACCATGGTATCTCCATAGTAGTTACCGTAGTTGAACACATGCACTAGTGGCACGTATTTACCATAATGTTGAGGAGTTTGATTGTGGATATTGTAATTCTCAATGTCAGTACAAAATCCGACTAGATGATTTTTCTCCTTGTAAGTTGTTAATTCGGAGACATCGGTGTAGTGGGTTTTGTCTACCATCTCCCGCACATTCTTTGAACAATGAAAATAAGCTGTCAATGGAAATAAGCTGTCAACTATTTTGAAATAAACAATATAAATTAGCTAATAACTATGTTTGAGAAACTCACATAGCGGTAGAACTGGAGGCGTATCAACAAGGACCCAAATGTCCATGTTGTCTTGGTTGATGTCAGGATTACCAAGATCCATGGTGATAAGCATACCCTCATCAAAACCATACATCTTGCAAAATGCTTCCCAATTTTTGCAACCAAAATGGGTTACGCTCTCAGAATTATATAGATTTACTTCAACGTCCACATCGTGATGAGTCCTTAGGTGAATTTTCTTTGTTTCAGAAATTTCATGGTCTTCAAAATCCATCCTCTCCAAGACATAGCATCTTGCATGGCATGGGATAAGCTATACTCAAATTGTAAAAGATGAAAATTACACGTTGAAATAGTTGAAGTCATGCTTAATTATGAAAATAACACTTGTCGTCGTTGTGTACCGTTTCAACTTCGAAGGTCTCCTCGAGCTTAATGCTGAAGCGCCGATCATCGTCCAGGTGAGGCATGTCGCACAGACCTCGATCGTCGTGGCACCAGTCGCACTCCCCCGGGAGACTTTCGTCGTCCGATGATGATGACGACATATCCTACGTTCATAATTCAAAACTACATCATTTGGGGTTTGTCGACACCGGGGCATCCTAAAAGCTAAGCTTTTATCATTTAGGGTTTGTCGACGTTGAGGCATCCTAAAAGCCTAAGCTTTCATCATTTAGGTTCTTATCGACACCGAGGCACCCTTAAAGCCAAGGTTTTATCATTTAGGGTTTGTCGGCATCGAGGCATCCTAAAAGCTAAGCTTTTATCATTTAGGGTTTGTCGACGCCGAGGCACCCTAAAAGCCTAAGCGTACATCATTTAGGTTCTCATCGACACCGAGGCACCCTATAGAAGCCAAGTTAAGTTTTCATCATTTAGGGTTTATCGATGCCGAGGCACCCTAGGTTGGGCCTAATCACTTGGCACTAATCACTTGGCTCTATTGCCACCTATGTTGGGTTTATCATCTAGGGTTTATCGATGCTAAGGAGAATTCTAAGTTGGGCCTAATCACTTGGCTCTATTGCCACCTATGGTTTAATGCAGCAAGAATGGAGGGGCAGTTGATCCTACTTAACTAAGTACTACGATACCCCGGCCCATGCATTAGTCGCAAGTACCCCATATGTCCTATTTTTAGCAAAGTCATGCTAAAATTCACGGAAAATTTCAGCATGACCTTTGCTAAAAATAGGACATATGGAGTACCCGAATTTGCTGGAACGGAAGTTAATCGACATTCCGGCAAACTCAAGGGCCTCTCGAGGTACCTGCAAATTCATCACGACACAATGGTCGGAGACAAAACCCAGCCACAGACCATATGGTCCTCTGCTTTCATATGGAAAAAAATCAGCTCAACTTATGTGAGCTTCCATTCCAGATATAATAGGTCACCAAACAAAAAATCATCCAGATATAATGGTACAGCAAAGAAACAGCTTAATCCATGCCTCAGCTTATGAACAGTCATTACTTCAAATACAGAAGAAGGAACAATTTATTTGTGACATAGTTACAAATGATGACAGAATAAAGCAACACCCTGCACTAGCCTAAAAACAAGTGAAGTTTCACCCATATAAGAACAACTTTATAAAATCAGAGAAGTTGCTAAATTTTTTGTATCCTTCATATACACTAGAGTACAATGCTTTATAATGTTCCATCATCATTACAGAAAATTGACAATTGTCCATAACAGTTAACTGAAATTTTTGCCTCATAGCTTGGGTGGGTTAAGTACTAGGAGACTTTGTAATGTGCAGTACAGGTGCAGTAACAGGCTTCTGAGTTAAGAAAACATTTCTATTTGATTTTCAAACCACACACTTACTTTCAGCTATAAACAAAACTGACTTGCTGTTAATGAAACTCATGGTGGAACTAACTACTAGCAGCATGTCATTATCATGGCAGTCCACTATATATTTTTATGACAAAATACATCATTATCAGGGCACATTATGGCCATTTTCTTACATGATGCTAACTGTACCTAACTGATTTTTTTGACAGTAGCTCAAGTTTTTGACAGTAGCTCCTAACTGTACCTAACTGAATTTTTTGACAGTAGCTAAGTTTTTGACAGTAGCTCAAGTGCTCTAACTGAATTTTCTGCTTAAAGGGAAGGCTGACTTAAGTGGCAAGATGATACAATTTGCGTAACATAACAATATATGCATCTTAATATAACACCATCTCCTAACAGAAATAGTATCCAGATCTACTAGGGGGCAAAGTAGAACTGATATTCTTTTGCTGACCTCTAGTACAAGGTATAGAAGAGGAGGTAAGAGAAGAAATAGTGACATTTCTCTTAGCAGGAGACTTTTTCTCTTCTAGAAACTACAGTAAATTTCTCCTCCTCTTCCACTACAGTATCATGCCAACTTAGACACAGGGAGGCGACATTTCCATTCGAGTCATGAATATCTAAACAGTGTTCAGTTTTCTTACTAATTTGTTCCCTGGATAATTCCAATTCCTTGAGAACATGAATAAAATCAAAATTATCCAGAGGTATATCAACACCCATCATTGATGCTCTAAACATAATCTCCTTAGCTACTTAATTCCCCAACCCTAGCTACTTAATTCTCCAACCCCTTTTCTTGTCCAAAATTCTCCAACCCCTAACCCTAGAACACATCAGAAGGAAATCAAGAGGGGGGAGAGGGGGAAGCGGCTCGGGTGCTCACTTGGGAGGTCGAGGGCGACTCGGGGTAGCCGGAGCTAGTCGAGGCAGCGCGAATTCGACGTCGAGCGGTGGCGATGGTGGCCGAGGCGGAGGAAATCGACGGGCGTCCGAGGGCGTCCGAGCTCGGCTCGAGGAGGCGCGGGGGCGGCGGCGGCGTGGGGGCGGCGACGGAGACGGAGGCGCGGGGGCGGCGGCGTGGGGGCGGCGACGGAGATGGAGGCGCGGCGGCGGCGGCGGCGTGGGTCGGGACAGCGAGGGGAATTAGCTAGGGGCGAGGGAGAGGGACGAAGGGGATCTGGCGAGAGGGAGGGAATTAGCTAGGGGGGAATCTTACTAATGGCGCACCCGCGGTCGGTGCGCCATTAGTAATCTTTTTTTTACATAGCAATGGCGCACCAGGCAGAGGTGCGCCATTAGTAATCTTTTTTTACATAGCAATGGCGCACCAGGCAGAGGTGTGCCATTAGTAATCTTTTTTTATATATAGCAATGGCGCACCAACCAGAGGTGCGCCATAAGTAATTTTTTTTGTTGCATGTAATAATTTTTTAGAAAATGAATATGAATATGAAACAGTAATATTTTTTTATAAAAACAGTAATAATTGTTGTTTAACAACAATTGTAGTATACACTTTATTATTATTATTTTTTTAAAAATGAAGAAGGGAGAGGAGGCGGAGCTCACCGGGGAGCGGGGGAGGGTGCAGGGGGTGCTCGTCGGCGGTGGTGGGGCGGGGGAGGGTGCGGGGGGTGCTCGTCGGTGGTGGTGGAGCGGGGGAGGGTGCGGGGGGTCGTCGGTGGAGCGGGGGAGGGTGCGGTGGGTCGTCGTCGGCGGTGGAGCTAGCGGGGGAGGGTGCGGGTGGGATCGAGATCGAGATGGAGGGGTAATCAATATTGAGATGGAGGGGGATCGAGATCGAGTGTCCTCATGAATATTCAATATTTTATCATATTGAATACGAAAAAATATCATCAAATTTGAAAAAACATTCATGAATTCAAAAAGTGCCCATGAAATTTAAAAATATTCAAGATATCAAAAAGTGCCCATGAAATACAACCGAGAAATGAAGACTACGATTTAAATATAGTCGATCTTAGCTAGCTATCTATTCATAATCTTCTTGCCCTTCTTTTTCGCAAATGGAGTTCTTCTGTGGAACGGACGTCCTTTAGGTAGGGTGGTCCTGCTTCTTCTTGTGGTGTATGCTGCTGCTACTTCATCATCGTCGTCATGTTTGATCTTCGGGTTGCCATACTTGTCGAAGTCTTGCTCATTGGCTACTCCATCCATTCCGATGATCTTCCTTTTGCCTCTCCTCACAACAACACGACTGGGCTTTGACGGGTCGGTAATGAAGAAGCATTGGTCCACTTGGGAAGCCAGTACCCATGGATCATTTTTCGTGGTGACGTTTGCGCCCGCGGTCTTGGATTTGGCTTTGGGTATAACCATGGTGGTGAAATACCGGTCTTCTTTTAGGACGCTCTTGGCCCATCTGACACGGAACATCGGGACCTTCTCTCCAGCGTAGCTCAGCTCCCAGATCTCCTCGATCCTTCCGTAGTATCGGTCCTTGTCATTACCGGTGTAGGATTCCATCATTACCTCGGAGTTCTGATAACCATCGCTCTTCATGTCCTTGTCCTCGGTGTAGAATGTGTAGCCGTTGATATCGTACGCCTCATAGGTCATCAGGTTGTGCTCGGCGCCCTGTGACAAGGGGAATATGAGTTGTTCTTCCGCGGAAGAATCCTCATGTAAAGGGTACGACAGAAGCTTCTGCTTGAACCAACGCGTGAAACATGAGTTGTGCTCTTTGATTATATCTCCGTCCGTCCTCTATTGGCCTCGGTCATTGTACGTCTTCTCAATAAAGGTTTTGTGCTCTACCACCCAAGGATCGACCACGTCTATGTGTTGTAGCGCGACTAGGTTTGCTCTTTCAAAGTCGGCGAGTCGACCCTCGAAGTCGACATGCATTTCGCGGCGACCCTCACGGTGACCCCATCCAGCGAGCCTGCCGAGGTGCCTGTTGGCGGGCAGACCAACGGGGTTCTCGATGCCTAGATAATTCATGCAGTAGGAGATGCACTCTTCGGTCAGAAAGCCCCTGACTATACTTCCCTCTGGACGTGACATGTTGCGAACGTATCCTTTGATGACACCATTCATCCTTTCAAACGGCATCATGCTGTGCAGGAACATCGGCCCGAGTTGGATGATATCCTCCACGATATGGACCAGTAGATGCACCATAACATCGAAGAATGCGGGCGGGAAGTACATCTCAAGCTCGCATAGTATCACCACGATCTCTTCCTGTAGCCTTCTGAGTTGCCTCACGCCAACCGACTTCCGAGAGATGACGTCGAAAAAGTTGCATAGGCCAAATAGCGTTTCACGGACGTGCGCGTCCATGATCCCACGGATTGCAACTGGAAGTATCTGCGTCATCAGCACGTGACAGTCGTGAGACTTCATCCCGCTGAACTTCTGCTTCGCTGGGTCTAGGTATCTGCTTATCTTCCCTGCGTAACCGTAAGGAAGTTTTACTCCTACGAGGCAGGTGAAAAACTGCTCGATCTCCTCCTGACTTAGAGTGAAGCACGTGGGAGGGTAGTCATTTCCGGTCTTCTTAGCCTTTTTGCCTTTGCGACGACTTTCTGTGTCCTACTTATCCTCATCATCATTAGCGTGAAGCTCCTGCCTAATGCCCATTGATTTCAAGTCTGCCCTTGCTTTCGGCCCATCTTTGGTCCTCTCTGGCATGTTGAGCAGGGTACCAAGCAGACTCTCGCACACGTTCTTCGTGATATGCATGGCATCAAGGCTGTGAGGCACACGGTGGATCTTCCAGTACGGCAAGTCCCAGAAAACAGACCTCGTTTTCCATACCTTCAACGGCGGCTCTGGCGCCTTTCACTTCTTTCCCGGATCTGGCGCCTTTTGCTTCTTTCCCGGCAGTGGGCAATCTTTCCAATTTTTCAACAACCCGTCTATTTCCTCGCCGCTCCTCGTACGCGGGCGTCCTCGGGGTTCGGTTTCACCATCGAACAGATCCTTGCGTTTTCTCCACGGGTCATCGTCGCGAAGCCACCTTCGATGTCCCATGAACACGGTTTTCGAAGACCCAGGATCTCTATCTAGCTGGCGATACGTTGTGTCATCCATGCACCTGACGCATCCAGAAAATCCGTGGACCACCTGCCCCGCGAGATATCCGTAACCGAGATAGTCGTGCACCGTCGTGAGCAGTGCGGCTCTCATAGGGAAATATTCTTTCTCTGCGGCGTCCCACGTATTGGCTGGCGTTTTCCACAGCGTGTCTAGCTCCTCTTTCAGCAGCCCCAGATACAGATTGATGTCGTTCCCTGGTTGTTTCGGCCCTTCAATTAGCATACTCATGTGAATGTACTTCCTCTTCATGCACAACCAGGGGGGAAGGTTGTACATCCACACAAACACAGGCCAGGTGCTATGTGTGCTTCTCTGGCTGCCAAACGGATTGAATCCATCGGTGCTCGCGCCCAGCACAATGTTCCTTGGATCCTTCCCAAATTTTGGGTGTTCGAAGTTCAACGCTTGCCACTGGCTCCCATCCTTAGGGTGACTCAGCATCTTGTCTTTTTTACTTATCTCCGGATCATTTGCGTCATCTTCTCGCTTCTTCTCCTCCCTATCCGCGTGCCAACGCAGGAGCTTTGCTACCTTAGGGTCCGCGAAATACCGCTGCAGACGAGGAGTGATCGGAAAGTACCACACCACTTTTCGAGGAGCTTTCTTCCTCTTCTTGTATCGGGTGACGCCGCACACCGGACATATGGTAGACTCCGCGTGCTCGCCCCGATAAATGATGCAATTGTTCATGCACACATGGTATTTCACGTGCGGTAAATCCAGAGCACACACGACTTTCTCCGCCTCCTCGAAACTGGTCGGGCACTTGTTCCCCTTGGGAAGACGTTCGTGCCAGAATGACATGTTCTCGTCGAAGCATGCGTCGGTCATTTTGTGTTTTACCTTCATCTCCAAAGCCATGAGCGTTACTTTCAGGCGGGTATCCTCGGGTCTGCATCCCATCAATATCTCGCTCTT
>NC_053025.1:450080463-450096428 GCF_003073215.2 Triticum urartu | reverse complement strand
GAGCTAGTCAACTAGAGGCTTACTAGGGACATGGTGTTGTCTATGTATCCACACATGTATCTGAGTTTCCTATCAATACAATTCTAGCATGGATAATAAACGATTATCATGAACAAGGAAATATAATAATAACTAATTTATTATTTCCTCTAGGGCATATTTCCAACAGTCTCCCACTTGCACTAGAGTCAATAATCCAGTTCACATCGATATGTGATTAACACTCAAGGTCACATCCCCATGTGACTAACACCCAAAGAGTTTACTAGAGTCAATAATCTAGTTCACATTACCATGTGATTAACACTCGATGAGTTCTGGGTTTGATCATGTTATGCTTGTGAGAGATGTTATAGTCAACGGGTCTGAATCTTTCAGATCCGTATGTACTTCGCAAATCTCTATGTCATCTTGTAGATGCAGCTACTACGCTATATTTGGAGCCATTTCAAATAACTGTTCTACTTGGAGCTATTCTAAATTGTTGCTCCATTATACGTATCCGGTATCTCTACTCAGAGCTATCCGGATAGGTGTTAAGCTTGCATCGACGTAACTCTTTACGTCGAACTCTTTATCACCTCCATAACCGAGAAACATATCCTTATTCCTCTAAGGATAATTTAGACCGCTATCTGGTGATCTACTCCTAGATTACCTTTGTACCCTCTTGCCAGATATGTGGCAAGGCACACATCAGGTGCGGTACTCAGCATGGCATACCGTATAGAGCCTATGACAAAAGCATAGGGGACGACCTTCGTCCTTCCTCTTTCTTCTGCCGTGGTCGAGCTTTAAGTCTTAACTTCATACCTTACAACTCAGGCAAGAACTCCTTCTTTGACTGGTCCATCTTGAACACCTTCAAGATCATGTCAAGGTATGTGCTCATTTGAAAGTACCATTAAGAATTTTGATCTATCCTTATAGATCTTGATGCTCAATGTTCAAGTAGCTTAATCCAGGCTTTCCATTGAAAAATACTTTCCAAATAACCCTATATGCTTTCCAGAAATTCTACGTCATTTCTGATCAACAATATGTCAACAACATATATTCATCAGAAATTCTATAGTGCTCCCACTCACTTCTTTGGAAATACAAGTTTCTCATAAACTTTGTATACACCCAAAACTTTGATCATCTTATCAAAGCATACATTCCAACTCCGAGATGCTTACTCCAGTCCTTAGAAGGATTGCTGGAGCTTTGCATACTTATTAGCATCTTTCAGGATTAACAAAACCTTCCGGTTGTATCACATACAACCTTTCCTCAAAAATCGTCGAGGAAACAATGGTTTTTGGCATCCTATCTGCAAGATTTCACAAATAATGCAGAAATTGCTAATATAATTCCAACAGACTCTTAGCATCGCTACGAGTGAGAAAGTCTCATCGTAGTCAACTCCTTGAACTTGTCAGAAAACATCTTAACGACAAGTCGAGCTTTCTTAATGGTGATACCTACCATCATTGTCCGTCTTCCTTTTAAAATCCATATGTACCTAACAGCCTTACGACCATCAAGTAGTTCTCCCAAAGTCTACACTTTGTTTTCATATATGGATCCTCTCTCGGATTATATGGCCTCGAGCCATTTTGGAATCCAGGCCCACCATCGCTTCTCCATAGCTCGTAGGTTCATTGTTGTCTAGCAACATGACTTCCAAGACAGGATTACGTACCACTCTGAAGTAGTACGCATCCTTGTCATCCCACGAGGTTTGGTAGTGACTTGATCTGAAGTTTCATGATCACTATCATAAGCTTCCACTTCAATTGGTGTAGGTGCCACAGGAACAACTCCTGTGCCCTGCCACACACTAGTTGAAGAGACGGTTCAATAACCTCATCAAGTCTCCACCATCCTCCCACTCAATTCTTTCGAGAGAAACTTTTCCTCGAGAAAGGACCTGATTCTAGAAACAATCCCTTATTGCTTTCGGATCTGAGACAGGAGGTATACCCAACTGTTTTGGGTGTCCTATGAAGATGCATTTATCCGCTTTGGGTTCGAGCTTATCAGCCTGAAACTTTTCACATAAGCGTCGCAGCCCCAAACTTTTAAGAAATGACAGCTTAGGTTTCTCTAAACCATAGTTCATACGGTGTCATCTCATTGGAATTACGTGGTGCCCCTTTTAAAGTGAATGTGGTTGTCTCTAATGCCTAAACCATAAACTATTGTGGTAATTCGATAAGAGACATCATGGTATGCATCATATCCAATAGGGTGCAGTTATGATGTTCGGACACACCATCACACTATGGTGTTCCAGGCTGTATTAGTTGTGAAACAATTTCCACAATGTCTTAATGTTGTGCCAAACTCGTAATTCAGATATTCATCTCTATGATCATATCATAGATCTTTTATCCTCTTGTCATGACGATCTTTCAACTTCACCCTGAAATTACTTGAACCTTTAAATAATTCAGACTCGTGATTTATCAAGTAAATATACTCAACATCTACTCAAATCATCTGTGAAGTAAGAACATAACGATATCCACTACATGCCTCAGCACTCATTGGATTGCACACATCAAAATGTATTACTTCCAACAAGTTGCTTTCTAGTTCCATTTTACTGAAAACGAGGCTTTCAGTCATCTTGCCCATGTGGTATGATTTGCATGTCTCAAGTGATTCAAAATCAAGTGAGTCCAAACGATCCATCTGTATAGAGTTTCTTCATGCATATCTACCAACAAACATGGTTCGCATGTCTCAATCCTTTCAAAAAAATGAGTGAGTCCAAAGATCCATCAACATGGAGCTTCTTCATGCGTTTTATACCGATATGACTTAAGTGGCAGTGCCACAAGTAGGTGGTACTATCATTACTATCTTTTGGCATGAACATGTGTATCACTACGATCGAGATTCAATAAACCATTCATTTCAGGTGTAAGACTATTGAAGGTATTATTCAAATAAACAGAGTAACCATTATTCTCTTTAAATGAATAACCGTATTGCGATAGACATAATCCAATCATGTCTATGCTCAACGCAAACACCAATCTCGATGGTAGAGGGAGCGTATGATATTTGATCAACCTTGGAAATACTTCCAACACATATCGTCATCTCACCTTTAGCTAGTCTCCGTTTATTCTGTAGCTTTTATTTCGAGTTACTAACACTTAGCAACCGAACCGGTATCTAATACCCTGGTGCTACTAGGAGTACTAGTAAAGTACACATTAACATAATGTATATCCAATATACTTCTATTGACTTTGCCAGCCTTCTCATCTACCAAGTATCTAGGGTAATTCTGCTCCAGTGGATGTTCCTCTTATTACAGAAGCACTTAGTCTCGGGTTTGGGTTCAACCTTGGGTTTCTTCACTAGAGCAGCAGCTGAATTGCCGTTTCATGAAGTATCCCTTCTTGCCCTTGCCCTTCTTGAAACTAGTGGTTTCACTAACCATCAACGATTGATGCTCCCTTTTGATTTCTACTTTTGTGGTGTCAAACATCGCGAATATCTCAAGGATCATCATATATGTCCCTGATATATTATAGTTCATCACGAAGCTCAAGCAGCTTGGTGGTAATGACTTCAGAGAAACATCACTATCTCATCTGGAAGATCAACTCCCACTCGATTCAAATGATTGTTGTACTCAGATGATCTGAGCACAAGCTCAACAATTGAGCTTTTTTCCCTTAGTTTGCAGGCTAAGAGAATCGTCGGAGGTCTTATACCTCTTGACGTGGGCACGAGCCTGAAATCCCAATTTCAGCCCTCGAAACATCTCATATGTTTCGCGACGTTTCAAAACCGTCTTCGGTGCCTCAACTCTAAGCCGTTTAACTGAATTATCACGTAGTTATCAAAATGTGTATGTCAGATGTTCGCAACATCCATAGACAACGTTCGAGGTTCAGCACACTGAGCGGTGCATTAAGGACATAAGCCTTCTATGAAGCAATGAGGACAATCCTCAGTTTACGGACCTAGTCCGCATAATTGCTACTATCAACTTTCAACTAAATTTTCTCTAGGAACATAACTAAACAGTAGAACTGAAGCGCGAGCTACGACATAATTTGCGAAGACCCTTTGACTATGTTCAGGATTATTAAGTTCATCTTGTGAACTCCCACTCAGATAGACATCCCTCTAGTCATCTAAGTGATTACATGATCCGAGTCAACTAGGCCGTGTCCGATCATCACGTGAGACGGACTAGTCAACATCGGTGAACATCTTCATGTTGATCGTATCTACCATACGACTCATGCTCGACCTTTCGGTCTCTTGTGTTCCGAGGCCATGTCTGTACATGCTAGGCTCGTCAAGTTAACCTAAGTGTTTCGCATGTGTTCCGAGGCCATGTCTGTACATGCTAGGCTCGTCAACACCCGTTGTATTCGAACGTAAGAATCTATACACCCGATCATCACGTGGTGCTTCGAAACGACGAACTTTCACAACGGTGCACAGTTAGGGGGAACACTTTCTTGAAATTTTAATGAGGGATCATCTTATTTACTACCGTCGTTCTAAGCAAATAAGATGTATAAACATGATAAACATCACATGCAATCAAATAGTGACATGATATGGCCAATATCATATTGCTCCTTTTGATCTCCATCTTCGGGGCTCCATGATCATCATCATCACCGGCATGACACCATGATCTCCATCATCATGTCTTCATGAAGTTGTCTCGTCAACTATTACTTCTACTACTACAGCTAACGGTTAGCAATAAAGTAAAGTAATTACATGACGTTTATGTTGACACGCAGGTCATAAATAAATTAAGACAACTCCTATGGCTCCTGCCGGTTGTCATACTCATCGACATGCAAGTCGTGATTCCTATTACAAGAACATGATCAATCTCATACATCACATATATCATTCATCACATCCTTTTGGCCATATCACATCACATAGCATACCCTGCAAAAACAAGTTAGACGTCCTCTAATTGTTGTTTGCATGTTTTACGTGGCTGCTATGGGTTTCTAGAAAGAACGTTTCTTACCTACGCAAAACCACAACGTGATATGCCAATTGCTATTTACCCTTCATAAGGACCCTTTTCATCGAATCCGATCCGACTAAAGTGGGAGAGACAGACACCCGCTAGCCACCTTATGCAACTAGTGCATGTCAGTCGGTGGAACCAGTCTCACGTAAGAGTACGTGTAAGGTCGGTCCGGGCCGCTTCATCCCACAATGCCACTGAATCAAGATTGGACTAGTAACGGTAAGCATATTGAACAAAATCAATGCCCACAACTACTTTGTGTTCTACTCGTGCATAGAAACTACGCATAGACCTAGCTCATGATGCCACTGTTGGGGAACGTAGCATAAACTCAAAATTTTCCTACGTGTCACCAAGATCTATCTATGGAGTCATCTAGCAACGAGGGAGGAGTGGATCTACATACCCTTGTAGATCGCGCGCGGAAGCGTTCAAGAGAACGGGGTTGATGGAGTTGTACTCGTCGTGATCCAAATCACCGATGATCCTAGCGCCGAACGGACGGCACCTCCGCGTTCAACACACGTACGGAGCAGCGACGTCTCCTCCTTCTTGATCCAGCAAGGGAGAAGGAGAGGTTGAGGAAGATGGCTCCAGCAGCAGCACGACGGCGTGGTGGTGGTGGAGCTGCAATACTCCGGCAGGGCTTTGCCAAGCACTATGGAGGAGGAGGATGTGTTGGAGAGGGAGAGGGAGGCACCAAAGGCTTAGGTTGAGAGGCCCTCCTTCCCCACTATATATAGGGAGCCTAGGGGGGGGGGCACCGGCCCTAGGAGATCCAATCTCCTAGGGGGGGGGGCGGCGGCCAAGGGAGGAATCCCTCCTCCCCAAGGCACCTAGGAGGTGCCTTCCCCCTCTGGGACTCTTCCCTTCTTCTATCTCTTGGCGCATGGGCTTCTTGGGGCTGGTTCCCTTGGCCCATATGGGCCAAGGCGCACCCCCTACAGCCCATGTGGCCCCCGGGGCAGGTGGCCCCACCCGGTGGACCCCCGGGACCCTTTCGGTGGTCCCGGTACAATGCCGGTGACCCCGAAACTTGTCCTGATGGCCGAAATAGCACTTCCTATATATAATTCTTTACCTCCGGACCATTCCGGAACTCCTCGTGACGTCCGGGATCTCATCCAGGACTCCGAACAACATTCGGGTTACTACATATACATATCCCTACAACCCTAGCGTCACCGAACCTTAAGTGTGTAGACCCTACGGGTTCGGGAGACATGCAGACATGACCGAGATGACTCTCCGGTCAATAACCAACAGCGGGATCTGGATACCCATGTCGGCTCCCACATGTTCCACGATGATCTCATCGGATGAACCACGATGTCAAGGACTTAATTAATCCCGTATACAATTCCCTTTGTCTATCGGTACGATACTTGCCCGAGATTCGATCGTCGGTATCCCGATACCTTGTTCAATCTCGTTACCGGCAAGTCTCTTTACTCGTTTCGTAACACATCATCCCGTGATCAACTCCTTGATCACATTGTGCACATTATGATGATGTCCTACCGAGTGGGCCCAGAGATACCTCTCCGTTTACACGGAGTGACAAATCCCAGTCTCGATTCGTGCCAACCCAACAGACTCTTTCGGAGATACCTGTAGTGTACCTTTATAGCCACCCAGTTACGTTGTGACGTTTGGCACACCCAAAGCACTCCTACGGTATCCGGGAGTTGCACATTCTCATGGTCTAAGGAAATGATACTTGACATTAGAAAAGCTTTAGCATACGAACTACATGATCTTGTGCTAGGCTTAGGATTGGGTCTTTGTCCATCACATCATTCTCCTAATGATGTGATCCCGTTATCAATGACATCCAATGTCCATGGTCAGGAAACCGTAACCATCTATTGATCAACGAGCTAGTCAACTAGAGGCTTACTAGGGACATGGTGTTGTCTATGTATCCACACATGTATCTGAGTTTCCTATCAATACAATTCTAGCATGGATAATAAATGATTATCATGAACAAGGAAATATAATAATAACTAATTTATTATTGCCTCTAGGGAATATTTCCAACACAGGATTGGAGTTGAAGTTGGTGCAGGAGCAGCTGAGGAATCTGGTTGATTTTCTTCAGGCACAACTGATGCAGTTGCCCTGAGTTCTTCAGTTTCTTCAGGCAGACCACTAGTGGGTGCCCTGGCAATTTCTTCAGTGGCTGGAATGCAGTCATCAGCCCTGGAACTCACATTATCTTCAGCAGCCTGATTGTCATCAGCGGTGCTGGCATTTTCTTCAGTAGGCTGAGCATATGCTTCATCCTAAGGAATTTCCTGTTGCGTTGGGGCTGCAACATTGGAAGTGAAGTTATCCGCAAGTTTCACAAAACGAACCTTGGCTCCAAGCCAATCAGCGCGATATGCGTCAAAGTCATCACTGAGTTTCTTAATCTCAGTCTGAATAGTGACAAGTTCTTCAATTGTCATAGAGACAATGTTTTTCTTCAGATAGCGCTCTTTCTTGTACTGCGCTTTCTTGATCTGCCTGGCCTTCTCAAATTTCCACTTTTCTTCTTGAATGAAGTGGGTCAGCATGTGACTCTGGCCAGGAGTCAGCTTGAAGTCAGGCAAGGGAGTGTTGGGGTCCTTGTGCCAATCATCAATGTAGTCGAGGATCAGCTTGGGATCCAAAAGCAGTGGCATCTGATCCTTTGGCTCTAGCGGCCCTGACTGTAACATCCCAAATTTCCAATTTGGAATGTTATACATTAGGTCATCATGCATATCATATTTTATTTTGCTTTTGGTTTTGATCCTAGAAAATCCTAAGCAACTCAAGGACCCACGGAGAGAGTTGGGGATTTCGTTATTTACATATTTGAGTTTTCTCAATTATGTAAATAGGATCATTTGATTTTATTTATTTTATCATCAATTATTTCTATTACAAAAATATGAGAGAGGGAATAAAATGACTTTCCCAAAAATAGAAATATTGAGGATTTAATAAAAAAATCAAATAAGTTTTATTTCGGAGTTTTTCGGTATTTTTATTTGAATTTAGGAAAAATCGCGTTTTTCAAAGTTGTAGTTTGGGCCCAGATAAATGTTCACTTTATCGGGCTTGATTTTAGGAACCGGCAAAATTTATTTCGTGATTTTTGGAGTCCGTTTAGTATTTCTTTTTATTTTTCTTCCGAGCGGAATTTAAAAAAAACGCGAACCGACTACGGGCCGTATTCGGCCAGGACTCCCTGGCCTGGGGCCTTTATATAGCGCCCGAGGCCCGGCCGAGAGCCCCAGCCCAGCCGAAACCCTAGCCGCCGCCGCCTTTAGCCGCCGCCGCCCCGCCGGAGCCGCGCGACTTTCGAGGTTCGCCGCCGCCTCGTTTTCCGCTGCAGTTTTTCTTCTAAAAAAAATTGTTCGTCGTCTTTCTTTTTCGTCGGATTTTCCGCGGTTATTTTCTGATCGCGATTTCTGATCCGATTTGTTTTAGTATAACTTTTCGCTCGTTTATCGGAATCAGGCGATTCAAGCGCCTGGAGTTTCGTCTCGAAACCCTCTTTCCGAATAATCAACTTAAACAAGTTTTTGCTACTGTAAAATTTGCCCTAGATCCAGATTACTAAGAACGAAGTTGTTTTCTTTCGCCGTTTGATTTTTTTGCTTCATTCGATTTGATTCTTTCCAACCAGGGTTCTTAAGTTGAACTTTCTGGTTAGATCTTCTATTTGAGTTTTACCTGTGCATTAGATGAGTACTTATTGTATGCTTGTTGTTTGTCTGCGATAGAATACCCGGAGTGCCGCCTGTTACTTCGAATCTCTAGGTTTCGCGGATCATCAGCAAGGCAAGTAACACTTTGATCATACCTTTTCTACAACCCAGTTTTATTGCATTAGATCAATCCTCACACATTGCATGAATAGGATCTAATTAAATTGTGGGATGGGAAGTAGATGAGGTAGTACCTATTACCTGTTTATTATCAAACCTTTGGGAGTTACTTCTACGTTTGCTTATTATGCCATGCTATGCTAGTAGACGTGGATTGGGTGAGTGATATCCATGACAGATGTGAGATTTATAATTAAGGGTTTATCTAAGGTGGCAACCTAACACACATCTGGGTGGATTGAGGCACCTGGGGTTACCAGGACTTGCCTGTTTTCTTTGGACCGCCACCCAGGCTCAAAGGGATCATGAGATTATTCATACTAGAAACTTCCGTGTGCAGCCACAAGCCAATATGGGCTCTGGCATAGTTGACTAAGTTGTGCGAACTCTTACAGTGGTAGACTAGCAGATGTAGGGGAAAGTAGGTGTACCGGTCTACCCGTCGTAAGGTGCTAGCGCTTCTGAAAGACTGTGTCTCGGTCATCCGTCTTCTCAAACACCCTGTAGTGCGAGAAACCAAACGGAGGCGATCGAGTCTTGTGGGGAAAAGTGCGCAAACCTCTGCAGAGTGTAACAAACTAATCATGGTTTAGCCGTGTCCCCGGTTATGGACATCTTGAGTATCTAGTACCTGGATTATCATGTGAATCTCAACATGTTACTCTAAGTTAATTTTGATGGGTTTTAATGATGTTACTTAATTGGGATTGAGAATGCTGTCAACCATTCTCAATGTTTCACAACCACCATGATAGTAATTAATTTTATTCCTTTGAAGTAGGGAAAAATTGGCTTTACACAAAAACTGTAACCATAGAGCTTTCCACCAGCCAAATACGCATATAGTATAGTTGTTGCATTCCATTATTCTCTATGTGTTACCTTGCCAGCATATTCCATGTGCTGACCCGTTTTCGGGCTGCAACGTTAATGTTGCAGACTTTTCAGACGATGATTAAGGAGTTTTTAGGTCGTGGTTCTATACTCAGTGATGCCGTTGGAGTTGATGGACTCACTTATCTTCCAAGCCTTCCGCTGTAATCGTTACTAGATGGCCTCAAGCCATATTTATTGTAATAAGTTCTCTTTTGAGACACTCGATGTAATAAGTGTGTGATTGCTACTCTGCTATAAAACCTCCGAGTACTGTGTGGTGTCAGCATTACTGATCCAGGAATGACACCGGAGCACAGAGATCAGACTGTTTGAGGTCTGGTCGCTTCAGAGATGGTATCAGAGCACACGCTGATTGTAGGACACGACCACTAAGCTAAAGACCTAGAACACTTTTCACTCTCTTCTCTTCTGACTCCTCATTTTTTCTACTCTTTAGGATGGCGGATGCAAGGAACAAGTTCACCCAACCGGATGAAGATGCACCCTTTGGACGCCACTTGAAGGAAGTCACTAGATACCTGAACATAGGAATACCAAGCTTCACGGGAACCTACAACGCCACTTTACCTGAAGAAGAGCGCTGGATGATTCAAGTTCAAGTTCCAGGAAGGACGTTCATGCCAGTCACTGAGCCCATAGAGTTTTCTTTTGATGCGCCAACTTGGAGTCTAGGAAAGAGCATGGCAGCTCACATCGCCATGGGACGCATTGGAGAAGTCTACCGCAAGGATCTCAAGGATACTATCTACCAGATTTGTGGGCGCCGAGATGAACACTGGGAGATGATCAGCACCAGGAAAGATAGATCAATTGCAGCTTTTATCCAGGAGTTAAACCAGCACATTCGACGACAGGAGAATCAGATGTGCGCCGACATGATAGATCTGAAGAAGGCTAAGACTAGAATCAAGGAACTAGAGGAAGAACTCAAGGCTACACGCGAAGGTTATGAAGAAGAAATTGAAGTACTGGTAGAGAAGAATGACGATCTGATCAAGAAGATTGGAATATTTATGGGAGGCCCGACACCAGTAGATGAAGACGAGGAACCCAAGGAGATTAGCCCGGAAGACTACATCATCATCGATGGCACCGACTCGGAACAAGATAGTAGCGATGATGTCTATGTTGATGAAGCAGGAGTAGATATCATGGAGTCTACAACCGTAGAATATTTCTAGTAGACCACCTCATCAGTAGTAGTAGTCCACCATGTAAATATAGTAGTCCGAGCACTTTTGCGAGAGTTAGATCGATTGTATGCCTTTGTTTGATTGATTGAAGTGAATTGTGTGTTTTTGCCTCATGTGCATATGGGTAGTGTTTTCCCTTTAGACCCCCTCTATTCTTATATCTCATCTTTTCTAAACCCTCAGATGCCTCCGAGACGTGACCCCGGATTTGCCTTTCCGCTGGAGCTCACCCAATTGATCCAGCAGCAGAACACCTTGATGCAGTTGCTAGTTCAGAATCAGAATCAGGGGAACAACAACAACAACCCACCACCACCACCTGTTGACCACTTAGCCCGTTTTCTTAGGCTGAATCCACCGGTGTTTTCCAGTAGCACCGAGCCGATAGTAGCAGATGATTGGCTCCGCAAGATAGCTAGAGAGTTGACCACAGCAGGATGCACAGATGTGGAATGGTGAAGTTTGCCGCACATCAGTTAGAAGGACCCGCAGCATCTTGGTGGGAGAATTTCACAGCCACCTTCCCAGTCGACACTGTCACATGGGACCAGTTTCAGCAAGCTTTTCGTACTGCCCATGTTTCAGCAGGAGCAATGGCCATGAAGAAGCGTGAGTTTCATAACTTGCGCCAAGGAGGACGGACAGTTGGCCAGTATGTGGAGGAGTTTAGTAAGCTAGCACGTTATGCCCCAGATGACGTTGCTACGGATGCAGCTAAGCATGAGAAATTCCTGGAAGGACTGAATGATGAGTTGAGTATGCAGTTGATGGTAGCCACCTTCAACAACTACCAGGAGTTGGTAGATCGTGCTCTTATGATTGAAGGGAAGCAGCAGCAAATTGAGAACCGCAAGAGGAAGTATGGACAAGGAAAGTATAATTCAGGAGCTCAGCAGAAGCCTCGTTTTACCCCTAGACCGGGAGGACATTTTCAGCATACCCATGGAGTAGGTAGCTCGCACAATCACAATGGCACCAAGAATGGTAATGGGAATGGAGGAAGTAATGGACAGAACCGCAGCACCCCATCAACCCCAGCCAAGAAGGACTTGAGCCACGTCACTTGCTATAAGTGTTCGAAGTCAGGACATTATGCAAATGACTGTCCTGAGGGACAAAACGGAAATGGAAGTTCTGGAAAGAAGCCGAACCCTTTCAACAGGGGACAGGTGAACCACGTTAATGTGGAGGAGGTTGAAGCTCAGCCCGATGCAGTAATAGGTAAGTTTTTGGTTAAGTCATTTACTGCACTCGTTCTTTTTGATACTGGTGCATCGCATTCATACATATCAAGGGGATTTGTGGAAAAGAATAGCCTGCCCACTAGGATTCTTAAAACACCTATGCTAGTAAGCTCACCAGGAGCGGAGTACATGGCCAGACAAGGATGTTTTCAAGTGCCATTAAGTATAGGAAGGCATGTTTTCCCAACGGATTTAATTATTTTGGAATCCCAAGGTCTGGATGTGATACTTGGTATGGATTGGCTGTCGATGTATGGAGGAAACATCGATTGCGCTAGTAAGACAATGTTGCTCACAACGCCAGAAGGAAGAAGGATCAAGTATGTATCCCGGCATGCGCCAAACAGGACACAAGTAAATTCCTTATCAGGAGTTATGCAGGAGGAAGTACCAGTGGTAAAGGATTTTCCAGATGTATTTCCCGAAGAGTTGCCAGGCATGCCACCGGATAGAGACATTGAGTTTTTGATTGAGCTTTTGCCAGGCACTGGGCCAATATCGAAGAGACCATATAGAATGCCAGCAAAAGATTTGGTGGAAATTAAGAAGCAGATTAAGGAGTTACTGGATAAGGGATATATTCGCCCAAGTTCTTCGCCTTGGGGATCACCAGTACTTCTAGTGGAGAAGAAGGATGGATCGTTAAGGATGGTTGTTGACTATCGAGGATTGAACGAGGTAACGATCAAGAACAAGTACCCACTACCAATGATCAACGATCTGTTTGATCGGTTGCAAGGAGCTAAAGTGTTTTCCAAGATCGATTTGCAATCAGGATACCACCAGTTGAAGATTCGAGAACAGGATATTCCTAAGACAGCTTTTACCACCAGATATGGGTTGTATGAGTATACCGTTATGTCATTTGGACTGACTAACGCGCCTGCCTATTTTATGAACATGATGAACAAAGTGTTTATGGAGTTTTTGGATAAGTTCGTCGTAGTGTTCATTGATGATATCCTGGTTTATTCGAAGGATGAAGAGGAGCATAAGGAGCATTTGCATTTGGTACTTGGAAAGCTCAGAGAACATCAGTTATATGCCAAATTCAGCAAATGTGAGTTTTGGTTGAAGGAAGTAGCATTCCTCGGACATGTTATATCTGGAGAAGGTATAGCAGTAGATCCCGCTAAAGTCGAAACCGTGACCAAGTGGGAAGTACCAACAACAGTTGGAGAGATCTGGAGTTTTCTTGGACTCGCAGGATACTACCGGAGATTCATTGAGAATTTCTCAAAGATTGCAAAACCTATGACGGAGTTGTTGAAAAAGGATACTAAGTTCAAATGGACTGAGGAGTGTGAGGCAAGTTTCCAGGAGTTGAAGAACCGTTTGGTTACCTCACCAGTATTGATTTTGCCAGATCAAACCAAGGATTATGAGGTGTATTGCGACGCTTCACGTCGAGGACTTGGAGCAGTGCTTATGCAGGAAGGAAGAGTTGTTTCGTATGCTTCACGACAACTGAAGCCCCATGAATTGAATTATGCTACGCATGATTTGGAGTTAGCAGCCGTAGTGCATGCATTGAAGACATGGAGACATTTCCTCATTGGAAATCATTGTGAGGTGTACACGGATCATAAGAGTTTGAAGTACATTTTCACGCAGAAGGAGTGGAACCTCAGACAAATGAGATGGTTGGAGCTTATCAAGGATTATGATATGAAATTGCATTATCATCCCGGAAAGGCTAATGTAGTAGCTGATGCATTAAGCCACAAGAGCCATGTCAATACGTTAATGACGGGAGAAATACCCAAGGAGTTAGCAGAAAATCTTCGTGAACTATGTGTGGAAATAGTTCCGAGAGGCTATGTAGCAGCACTAGAGATTCAGTCAACTTTGATGGATAGAATCAGGGAAGCTCAGAAAACTGACAAAGAGATCGCCGCTATAAAGGAGAAACTGAGCAAAGGAAAAGCTAAAGGATTTCGAGAGGATGAGCACGACACCCTATGGTTTGAAGACCATGTTTACGTGCCCAATGACCCGGAGATCAGAAAGTTGATTCTGCAAGAGGCACATGACTCACCGTATTCGATTCACCCAGGAAATACCAAGATGTATTTGGATTTGAAGGATATTTTCTGGTGGACCAGAATGAAAAAGGATATTGCGGAGTATGTAGCAGTTTGTGATGTATGTCAGAGAGTAAAGGCAGAGCATCAGAAGCCAGCAGGATTGTTGCAATCATTGCCGATACCCGAATGGAAGTGGGATAAGCTAGGTATGGATTTTATCACGGGATTGCCAAGGACTCGTTCAGGCTATGACTCGATTTGGGTTGTAGTTGATCGATTGACGAAGGTAGCACATTTCATCCCAGTAAAGACCACTTATACCAGTGCTAAGTTGGCAAAGATATACATGACCAGGATCGTATGTTTGCATGGAGTTCCGAGGAGCATCGTATCAGATAGAGGAACCCAGTTTACCTCAAAGTTCTGGAAGCAGTTGCATGAGACTTTAGGTACCAGGTTAGAATTTAGTACAGCTTTTCACCCACAGACAGATGGACAGACCGAGAGAGTCAATCAGATTTTGGAGGATATGCTGAGAGCTTGTGCGCTAGATTATGGATCTAGTTGGGACGATAATTTGCCATATGCAGAGTTTTCTTACAATAGTAGCTATCAGACCAGTTTGAAGATGGCACCTTTCGAGGCTTTGTACGGAAGGAGGTGCAGGACACCGTTGTCATGGGACGAAGTTGGAGACCGCCAGTTGTTTGGACCAGATCTGATCAAAGAGTCTGAACAGAAGGTGAAGTTGATTCGCGATAGGCTCAAGGTAGCCCAGTCCAGGCAGAAGAGCTACGCAGATTCTAAACGCAAGGAGACAGTTTACGAAGTTGGAGATAGAGCTTATCTTCGAGTATCCCCACTTCGAGGGATTAAGCGCTTTGGAGTTAAGGGGAAGTTAGCGCCACTATTTGTAGGACCATATCGAGTTTTGGAGCGTATGGGAGAAGTGGCCTACAAGTTGGATTTGCCAGAAGGATTAACAGGAGTGCATGATGTGTTCCATGTTTCTCAGTTGAAGAAGTGTCACGCGGAGATGACTGACATACCTTTGAGAGACACAGTACCATTAGAAGCCATTCAGTTGGATAACCATTTGACCTATGAGGAGAAACCAGTCAAGATCCTCGAGTTTGCCAGCCGAGTTACTCGCAGCAAGGTTATCAAGTTTTGCAAAGTTCAGTGGAGCCACCACACGGAGGATGAAGCCACCTGGGAGCGAGAGGAAGATTTGCTCAAAGACCACCCTCACCTATTTTCTAGCCAACCCGAATCTCGAGGGCGAGATTCATCTTAAGGGGGTAGGTTTGTAACATCCCAAATTTTCAATTTGGAATGTTATACATTAGGTCATCATGCATATCATATTTTATTTTGCTTTTGGTTTTGATCCTAGAAAATCCTAAGCAACTCAAGGACCCACGGAGAGAGTTGGGGATTTCGTTATTTACATATTTGAGTTTTCTCAAATTATGTAAACAGGATCATTTGATTTTATTTATTTTATCATCAATTATTTCTATTACAAAAATATGAGAGAGGGAATAAAATGACTTTCCCAAAATATAGAAATATTGAGGATTTAATAAAAAAATCAAATAAGTTTTATTTCGGAGTTTTTCGGTATTTTTATTTGAATTTAGGAAAAATGCGCGTTTTTCAAAGTTGTAGTTTGGGCCCAGATAAATGTTCACTTTATCAGGCTTGATTTTAGAAACCCG